>NC_060173.1:42700280-42880280 GCF_021184085.1 Oncorhynchus gorbuscha | reverse complement strand
AATGACCTTTCCAACAAGCCCACGCAAGGCAGGCTGACTGACACACACACACAAACACAAACACAAACACACAATCATACACACACACTTCCTGACATATACTGTCCCTAGCATGTTTTTTTTGTCCACGTACCTGACAATACCTTGAGAGTGGTTTTTAATGTCATGACATTATAAAGAATCACAGTCACAGATTCCCTATAAGGCTGGGTTTATCCTCAGAGCCATGGCAGCAGATTGTCCCAACCGCTCTGAAAAAGAGTTCATTTCAACAAGCTGCTATGGGCGAATAAAACGTAAGGTTACTATAATGCATAACCCCGGTTCACTGATATTATGAGTGAGATATGTCACGAGGGATTCAACAGAATCTCAGAAGCTCGAAGAACCAATCACGCACATCTGTCGGAGACAGACATGTTGAGTGTCAAAAAGTGACAGTAGGTGTACTCTGTGCCACAGAATAATCCTGACTGTGTAAGTGACGTGAGCAAATGGCGTTCTGATCAAAATGTGAAAATTCTGAAGGGAGCGTCAAAAGTGTCTCAGAGAGAGAAGCACTGTCAGCAATTCAAGGTCATTTATGTGAACAATGCAGAGTTGTGGGTTCCACACTCCATTTATTGGCTTCCCCTCGTGACCTACGCCCCAGCCTGTGAGTGAGGAGTGTGTCGTCATCTCGTTGCCACTACTTCAGGGGAGTGCCAGGAGCGAAGATCGAGGGGCTTTTCTGGTGACGGAGAGCCAAGAAACATGCTTAAAGATGGCGGCGGCGGAGATGGCTGCTGTTTTATGGGTTCCTATCCAATTGTGCTATCGTGTGTGTTTTTTCGCATTATTTGAAACTTATTTTGTGCATAATGTTCCTGCCACCATCTCTTATGACCGAAAAGAGCTTCTGGATATCAGGACAGCGATTACTCACCTCATACCGGACAAAGATTTTTTCTTTAACGAGTCGGACGCAAAGCTTTTACTTCAGACACCTAACAAGACCTAAATCCCTGTCATTCGCATGAAGAAGAGACAGAGATATTGGGGACATAGGTCGGGGCGCCTCTACCATGAGTCCTATTAGCCAACGTGCAATCATTGTATAATAAAATGGATGAGCCCCGATCAAGGTTAAGTGGTTAAGGTTGCTGTACTGCAGCGCCAGCTGTGCCACCAGAGACCCTGGGTTCGTTCCCAGGCTCTGTCGTAACCGGCCGCGACCGGGAGGTCCATGGGGCGACACACAATTGGCCTTACTCCACACACAGAGACACATACAAAACTCTCCCTTGCCCTCCATTTAGCAAATCTGAACATAATTCTATCCTCCTAATTCCTGTTTACAAGCGAAAACTAAAGCAGGAAGTACCAGTGACTCGCTCAATAAGGAAGTGGCCAGATCACGCAGATGCTAAGCTACAGGACTGTTTTGCTAGCACAGACTGGAATATGTTTCGGGATTCTTCCGATGGCATTGGGGAGTACACCACATCATCCACTGGCTTCATCAATAAGTGCATCGATGACATCGTCCCCACAGTGACCGTACGTACATACCCCAACCAGAAGCCATGGATTACAGGCAACATCCGCACTGAGCTTTCAAGGAGTGGGACTCTAACCCAGACGCTTATAACAAATCCCTCTATGCCCTCTGACAAACCACCAGGCAAAGCATTAATACAGGACTAAGATTGAATTCTACACCAGCTCCGACACTCGTCACATGTGGCAGGGCTTGCAAACTATTGGAGACTACAAAGGGAAGCACAGCCGCGAGCTGCCCAGTGACACAAGCTTACCAAACGGGCTAAATTACTTCTATGCTCGCTTCGAGGCAAGCAACACTGAAGCATGCATGAGAACATCAGCTGTTCCAGACGACTGTATGATCACGCTATCCATAGCCGATGTGAGTAAGACCTTTTAAACAAGACCACCTGGCAAGTGTCTTCACTGACATTTTCAATCTGTCCCTGATCGTGTCTGTAATACCAACATGTTTCAAGCAGACGACCATAGTCCCTGTGCCCAAGAACACTAAGGTATCCTGCTTAAATGACTACCAACCCGTAGCACTCACGTCTGTAGCCATGAAGTGCTTTGAAAGGCTTGTCATGGCTCACATCAACACCATTATTCCCTGAAACTCTAGACCCACTCCAATTTGCATACCGCCCCAACAGATCCACAGATGATGCAATCTCTATTGCACTCCACACTGCCCTTTCCCACAAGGACAAAAGGAACACCTACGTGAGAATGCTATTCATTGATTACAGCTCAGCGTTCAACACCATAGTGCTATCACTGCTCTTCACTAAGCTAAGGAACCTGGAACTAAACACCTCTCTCTGCAACTGGACTTCCTGACGGGCCATCCCCAGGTGGTAAGGGTAGGTAACAACACATCTGCCCTTAGGGTTGTGTGCTCAGTCCTGTACTCCCTGTTCACCCATGACTGCATGTCCAAGCACGACTCCAACACCATCATTAAGTTTTCCGAAAACACAACAGTTGTAGGACTGATCACCGACAACGATGAGACAGCCTATAGGGAGGAGGTCCGAAACCTGGCAGTGTGGTGACAGGATAACAACCTCTCCCTCAACATGATCAAGATAAAGGAGATGATTGTGGACTACAGGAAACAGAGGACCGAGCACATCCCCCTCCTCATCGACGGGGTTGTAGTGGAGCTGGTTGAGAGCTACAAGTTCCTTGGTGTCCACATCACCAACACACTATCAGGGTCCAAACACACCAAGACAGTCTTGAAGGGGGCACGACAATGCCTATTCCCCCTCAGGAGTCTGAAAAGATTTGGCTTCGGTCCTCAGATCCTCAGAAAGTTCTACAGCTGCACCATCGAGAGCATCACCGTCTGGTATGGCAACTGCTCGGGCTCCGACCACAAGGCACTACAGAGGTCCCAGTACATCACTGGGACCAAGCTTCCAGCCAACCCAGACCTCTATATCAGACTGTGTCAGAGAAAGGCCCTAAATATTGCCAAAGACTCAAGCTGTCACGTTCTGACCTAAGTTCCTTTGTTTTAGTATGGTCAGGGCGTGAGTTGGGGTGGGCAGTCTATGTTCTTTTTTCTATAATAAGGGATTTCTGTGTTTGGCCTGGTATGGTTCTCAATCAGAGGCAGCTGTCAATCGTTGTCCCTGATTGAGAACCATACTTAGGTAGCCTGGTTTCACCTTTGAGTTGTGGGTGATTATTTTCCGTTTCAGTGTTTGCACCATTCGGGACTGTTTCGGTTATAATTTTGATTCTCTTGTTCTTTTGTATTTTTTTATTCAGTCTCATTCAATTATATTATGGATACATACCACTCTGCATTTTGGTCCTCCGATCCTTCCTACTACTCCTCCTCGTCAGACCGTTACACCAGCCACCCTAGTCATAGACTGTTCTCTCTGCACGGCAAGCGGTACCGGAGCGGCAAGTCTAGTTCCAAAAGGCTTCTTAATTTAATAGCTTATACCCCCAAGCCATAAGACTCCTGAACAGCTTATCAAATGGCTACCCGGACTACTTTCATTGTAGTAGAGGTGGAGGTCACCTTTATCTGACGATTGAGTTCACACCGTGCACACAGACATTGGGCATATGCCCAGCACTGGAAATCTCTCATCCTCAGTAGGCCAAGATTTACCACTGAGTTGGTGAACGTCGTCAACCCAGTGTTAATTTTGTCAACAATAACTATGATAACTATGACTACTCGACAACTACCTATTTTTCTTGATGAAAACGAATGATGATAACAAGACCAGATGCACATAGAAATATGATAACTATTATCATTTACTTTTCATTTTTGCTGACGAAAATGTAACAAGACTAGAATTCCACATGAGAATGTGGATGTTCAATTTGACATGAAGCTCCTTTTCATCTGTTTTGTCCAATCATAAGCATGCATCTCTTTGCAGAAAATATCATGCATTCATCTCAGTGGCCGATAATGTCTTTCTGTTATGCAGGTTGATTGAGTTGATCTGGCTCGTGGGCTAGTAGCCTAGCACAATGTTAGCTAAAGTAAGCTAGTGCTTTGTGGGTCTCGAAACGAAGAAAAGCATGGCTCTCAACCGATAAGCAGTGAAGCTAGGACGGTTGGTCTAGTCAACGTGGTGTGTTGAGCTAAACAAGAGAGCGTGCTAGTAATTCTACCCTTCCAGGTAGAAAAGCTAGTCAGCAGGATAGCTAGCCTTGCGGCAAGCTAGCCAGGTTAGCTAAGCCTTGCAGCTAAGCTAGCTAAGTCACCGTAGATAACCGTGAGATGCTAGCTACCACAGGAGACAAAGGAAAGAAAAAGCAGAAAAGCGAATTCTTACCTGAAACGAAAACGTTTGTTTTGGTAAAGTCACCCAACACAGAAAACCTGCGTTCAGCGGCGTAACCTCGCGGCACACCTGCGAACAGGAAAACTGGTCAAGTCGTGCTGAGGAAAGCTTAAAGTAGGACTTTTCTGTGAGGAAGAGAGGTGAGAATGATCAGAGGGCGGGCAAGTGGCTCTTGATGATGAGGGGAGGGGCTAACTTCATTCGCCACTCATACCCTATGCATACATTATTTGTGCATTTGTGCATGATAAATTAGCCAATTGAGCACTGTGCTGAGGATCAGAGTGATAGTGTATTATGCTGTGCACTGTTGGAATTAGGGGTGACTCAAGGAACCCCGGAGATCCTCAAGGACACCTGGAGTTCCTCAAGTAACCATTGCAGTCAATGGGTTAATATTTGCACCTTTGATTAGTTGAGGGGTTCGTAGAGGAATCTTTAATGTTTCAATATAGCACAGGGTTCCTGGAGGAACTATTCTTCTGGTGCATGCAGAGCAATTTATTTAGCTGTTGGATTAGTTGTGCTGCCAGACTCAGAAGAAGATGAAAATATGTGGTTTTAGGCAATGGCTTTATGGGATAGCTAGCAACTTGTAAACAATTATCCATTCTTATATCTGAAGCATGCATGAGATTACTATCTCAATAGCAATATTAAATAATACAGCATTGGCTGTAAAGCAAATGATATTATGACTGCTTATTCCAGAAAGTGATGGTCATAACTTTTGTTTATGAAGATTTATGACTGATGATTTGATTGGATGTTGGCTTAGGTCGCTAGATAGCTACAATATCTTCAGCCTAGCTTTTAGCTAGCTCTGTAAGAGTAACAGCAATAATATTGTAGCGGCGGCAGCCTAACAGAAGATTGTAGGCTTGGCTTATTGTAGGCATGGCTTTCATATAGTTATTTTTGTCCACCCGTGATAGTAAATGTCATGCCTGTTCTGTCATACTGTTATTAAAGGCAAAGCTTGTACATTATCAGTTCCAAAGACTTACATAAGTCAAATCAAATCAAATTTTATTTGTCACATACACATGGTTAGCAGATGTTAATGCGAGTGTAGCGAAATGCTTGTGCTTCTAGTTCCGACAATGCAGTAATAACCAACAAGTAATCTAACTAACAATTCCAATACTGTCTTATACACAGTGTAAGGGGATAAAGAATATGTACATAAGGATATATGAATGAGTGATGGTACAGAGCAGCATAGGCAAGATACAGTAGATGGTATCGAGTACAGTACATACTCATATGAGATGAGTATGTAAACAAAGTGGCATAGTTAAAGTGGCTAGTGATACATGTATTACATAAGGATGCAGTCGATGATATAGAGTACAGTATATACGTATGCATATGAGATGAATAATGTAGGGTAAGTAACATTATATTAGGTAGCATTGTTTAAAGTGGCTAGTGATATATTTACATCATTTCCCATCAATTCCCATTATTAAAGTGGCTGGAGTTAAGTCAGTGTCAGTGTGTTGGCAGCAGCCACTCAATGTTAGTGGTGGTTGTTTAACAGTCTGATGGCCTTGAGATAGAAGCTGTTTTTCAGTCTCTCGGTCCCAGCTTTGATGCACCTGTACTGACCTCGCCTTCTGGATGATAGCGGGGTGAACAGGCAGTGGCTCGGGTGGTTGATGTCCTTGATGATCTTTATGGCCTTCCTGTAACATCGGGTGGTGTAGGTGTCCTGGAGGGCAGGTAGTTTGCCCCCGGTGATGCGTTGTGCAGACCTCACTACCCTCTGGAGAGCCTTACGGTTGTGGGCGGAGCAGTTGCCGTACCAGGCGGTGATACAGCCCGACAGGATGCTCTCGATTGTGCATCTGTAGAAGTTTGTGAGTGCTTTTGGTGACAAGCTGAATTTCTTCAGCCTCCTGAGGTTGAAGAGGCGCTGTTGCGCCTTCTTCACGATGCTGTCTGTGTGAGTGGACCAATTCAGTTTGTCTGTGATGTGTATGCCGAGGAACTTCAAACTTGCTACCCTCTCCACTACTGTTCCATCGATGTGGATAGGGGGGTGTTCCCTCTGCTGTTTCCTGAAGTCCACAATCATCTCCTTAGTTTTGTTGACGTTGAGTGTGAGGTTATTTTCCTGACACCACACTTCGAGGGCCCTCACCTCCTCCCTGTAGGCCGTCTCGTCGTTGTTGGTAATCAAGCCTACCACTGTTGTGTCGTCCGCAAACTTGATGATTGAGTTGGAGGCGTGCGAGGCCACGCAGTCGTGGGTGAACAGGGAGTACAGGAGAGGGCTCAGAACGCACTCTTGTGGGGGCCCCAGTATTAAGGATCAGCGGGGAGGAGATGTTGTTGCCTACCCTTACCACCTGGGGGGCGGCCCGTCAGGAAGTCCAGTACCCAGTTGCACAAGGCGGGGTCGAGACCCAGGGTCTCGAGCTTGATGACGAGCTTGGAAGGTACTATGGTGTTAAATGACGAGCTGTAGTCGATGAACAGCATTCTCACATAGGTATTCCTCTTGTCCAGGTGGGTTAGGGCAGTATGCAGTGTGGTTGAGATTGCATCGTCTGTGGACCTATTTGGGCGGTAAGCAAATTGGAGTGGGTCTAGGGTGTCAGGTAGGGTGGAGGTGATATGGTCCTTGACTAGTCTCTCAAAGCACTTCATGATGACGGAAGTGAGTGCTACGGGGCGGTAGTCGTTTAGCTCAGTTACCTTAGCTTTCTTGCGAACAGGAGCAATGGTGGCCCTCTTGAAGCATGTGGGAACAGCAGACTGGTATAGGGATTGATTAAATATGTCCGTAAACACACCGGCCAGCTGGTCTGCGCATGCTCTGAGGGCGCGGCTGGGGATGCCGTCTGGGCCTGCAGCCTTGCGAGGGTTAACACGTTTAAATGTCTTACTCACCTCGGCTGCAGTGAAGGAGAGACCGCATGTTTTCGTTGCAGGCCGTGTCAGTGGCACTGTATTGTCCTCAAAGCGGGCTAAAAAGTTATTTGGTCTGCCTGGGAGCAAGACATCCTGGTCCGTGACTGGGCTGGATTTCTTCCTGTAGTCCGTGATTGACTGTAGACCCTGCCACATGCCTCTTGTGTCTGAGCCGTTGAATTGAGATTCTACTTTGTCTCTGTACTGACGCTTAGCTTGTTTGATAGCCTTGCGGAGGGAATAGCTGCACTGTTTGTATTCGGTCATGTTACCAGACACCTTGCCCTGATTAAAAGCAGTGGTTCGCGCTTTCAGTTTCACGCGAATGCTGCCATCAATCCACGGTTTCTGGTTAGGGAATGTTTTAATCGTTGCTATGGGAACAACATTTTCAACGCACGTTCTAATGAACTCGCACACCGAATCAGCGTATTCGTCAATATTGTTATCTGACGCAATACGAAACATATCCCAGTCCACGTGATGGAAGCAGTCTTGGAGTGTGGAGTCAGCTTGGTCGGACCAGCGTTGGACAGACCTCAGTGTGGGAGCCTCTTGTTTTAGTTTCTGTCTGTAGGCAGGGATCAACAAAATGGAGTCGTGGTCAGCTTTTCCGAAAGGCGGGCGGGGCAGGGCCTTATATGCATCGCGGAAGTTAGAGTAACAATGATCCAAGGTTTTTCCACCTCTGGTTGCGCAATCGATATGCTGATAAAATTTAGGGAGTCTTGTTTTCAGATTAGCCTTGTTAAAATCCCCAGCTACAATGAATGCAGCCTCCGGATAAATGGTTTCCAGTTTGCAAAGAGTTAAATAAAGTTCGTTCAGAGCCATCGATGTGTCTGCTTGGGGGGGATATATATGGCTGTGATTATAATCGAAGAGAATTCTCTTGGTAGATAATGCGGTCTACATTTGATTGTGAGGAATTCTAAATCAGGTGAACAGAATGATTTGAGTTCCTGTATGTTTCTTTCATCACACCATGTCTCGTTAGTCATAAGGCATACGCCCCCGCCCCTCTTCTTACCAGAAAGATGTTTGTTTCTGTCGGCGCGATGCGTGGAGAAACCAGCTGGCTGCACCGACTCCGATAGCGTCTCTCCAGTGAGCCATGTTTCCGTGAAGCAAAGAATGTTACAGTCTCTGATGTCCCTCTGGAATGCTACCCTTGCTCGGATTTCATCAACCTTGTTGTCAAGAGACTGGACATTGGCAAGAAGAATGCTAGGGAGTGGTGCACGGTGTGCCCGTCTCCGGAGTCTGACCAGAAGACCGCCTCGTTTCCCTCTTTTTCGGAGTCGTTTTTTTTTGGGGTCGCTGCATGGGATCCATTCCGTTGTCCTGTTTGTAAGGCAGAACACAGGATCCGCGTCGCGAAAAACATATTCTTGGTCGTACTGATGGTGAGTTGACGCTGATCTTATATTCAGTAGTTCTTCTCGACTGTATGTAATGAAACCTAAGATGACCTGGGGTACTAATGTAAGAAATAACACGTTAAAAAACAAAAAACTGCATAGTTTCCTAGGAACGCGAAGCGAGGCGGCCATCTCTGTCGGCGCCGGAAGTAAGTGCATATGATACTAAGAGCCAAATAGCATTACATTTTTCAGATAGTCACAATTTTGTTCGTATTTTAACGAGGCTTCAGAACTGTCAGTGTACAACCTTAACCTATAATGACAATACAACAGAATACATGAATAGGTATAACATTTACTCTCACAGGTGGCCAAAAACTACTATCTGAAAGCCACGCCAATATGCCACGCCTCCCATCTTCTGATCACAAAAAGGTTCATGCTTGAAACTTTTCAGAGGGGTTCCTCTAAGAACCTTTTCAGAGGGGTTTCTGAAGGAACCTTTTCAGAGGGGTTCCTCAAGGAAACTTTTAGAATTGAAAAGGTTCTCCCACAGTGACAATCGTTTTGAACCCCAAAAGGTTCTTCAAGGGTCTTTTTCTTCTATGAGTGTACTGTGATGTGTTGCAAAAGATAAAGATTGTGTGCTGTGACTGTCTGGGTGCAGATGTCTAGGAGACAACAAGGTAAGGTAGGCAGTGCAGAGAAAGAGAGGGGTGATTAGAGTAACTGAGTAGAATGCTTCACCAGCTCCCGATCTCACTCTGGTTCTGCTGACTTGAAAAGAGGCAGAGTCTAGTCTACAGACAAGACAAGGGTGGTCACGAATAGTCTGTCTAATTTAAAGAGGTATTATGTGCTGTGTGCATGATTGCATAATAGAATGGGGATGTCAACTACACGCATCTCTGGAAAAGAAATTAGGTCATTTAATTAAAGTCAATGTGTGGGGTAATGGTTCCTTCCAGATGCACTTCCCTTTGACTTCCTTAACATTATACTGACATCATCTGGTTGACATTAGCAGTACAGTTGTTCATGGCATTCACAGGGTAAGTTGGTCTCGCCCATAAAGCAGTTGTTGGACTACATGCATGCAAAACAGAGAATAGCTAAATAACTCTAAATCATTCACTTTGAAATGTAACTATGCCAATGTTCTGAAATGTGACTTTCCCAAAGTTGTGTGTCATGCTGTCCTTACTCTCTGTGTGTGTCTCTGTCTCTGTGTCTCTCTCTGTGTCTCTGTCTCTCTCTGTGTCTCTGTCTCTCTCTGTGTCTCTGTCTCTCTCTGTGTCTCTCTCTCTCTGTCTCTCTCCCTGTGTCTCTTTGCTGTTGGTCAGGAGTAGAGGTCCAAAGGCCAAAGCATCAGAACTCCAGTGAGAACGACATTGAGGTGATCTCCAGTGGCACGGGGCCAGACAGTCCTGAACTCTACATAAAGGGCACCACACCCCCCAACCTGACCCCTGACCTTAGTCCTGAGGCCAGACACCCCTCCTCTCCACCCTGCAGCCCCACCACCTCCAAGCCATACCGCACCAAAAACGCACGCTTCCTGCGGCAGAGTGCTGTGGACGACGCTGGGGGTGGTGGCGGTGGGGGCGGTGGGGGTGGGAGAGGGGGCAGTGGTGGCCAGGAGATCCAGGTGCTGATGGAGGGCCGTGGAGGAGGGGAGTACCTAAGGGCCAACAGCTGGAGCGAGGACAAACGCTCTTCTAAAGAGGGCAGCAGGGGGGGCAGCAGGGGCAGCAGTCGCTCCACCACCCCCTCTGTCCAGGACGATGCCAGGGGCCGCACCAACGGCCACGGCCATAAGCACGCCTCCTCCAATCACAAGTCTCGAGAGCATGGCTCGTCCAATCACAAGGCCTCCAGGGACCGATGGTCAGATTGCCCGTCGGCATCGTGGAGGTCCCAGCGGACGCACAGCGGTGACACGCGGTTGCTAGAGCAGGATGAGGAGAAGCTGAGCAACTACGAGATGGAGATGAGGCCGCTGCAGCCCATGGACTCCAACTCCCAGAAGCCCTATGGGTTGGGAGAGGAGCACCATGGTCACAGTGGCGAGGCCCGCTCCCACACGCTGCAGAGACAGCGGCCTTCTAAGACCCGGGAGGCCAGGGAGGGCAGGGAAAGGGAGGCAGCACGGCCATCAGGAGCGCGGGAGGGCAAAGAGAGAAAGGAGGGACCGGCCCCAGACTCAATGCAAAAGCTGGACAGTCTGAGCAAGGGGGACAAGTTGGAGGCTCGGCCTCTGCGCAGGGATCTCACCCTCTCCCCCCCACAGAAATCCTCACCCATTGCACTAGAACACGACGACGACAAGAAACTAACCCAGCTCAAAGCAAACTCGGTAAGGACGCCTCCTCTCACCCACACATTCATAGCCACACTTAGTCATATAATCTGCTTGTCATGTGCACACATGCAGAAAATCACACACGCATGAGTAATCACTTGCATGCAGATGTTAACTGCATTTACACAGCATTCAGACACAATTATACAATTATATAATCAATGATAGAAGAGCTATGAATGTATCATTACTGTGCGATGTACAGACATAATAACAGAATGAACTCATACAGTAGCTATGTACAGTAGTAAGTGGGAGCATCCGGGGCCCTGGTGTAGTCCCCTGATAGGCAGGTGCTCTACACAACACAGACTCTATGGTTGGACACTCTAACCTCCCACATCCCCTCCACCGCACCACACAGCCTCAGCTAGCTATCTCCCACTGCACCTTAGTAACAGCAGATTGGCAAAGTAGCTCCTTCCACAAAGCATCCCCGCATTGGCTGCCCCACGCTCTGTTGCTAGGAAACAGCTTATGCCTTGCTTCAGCAGTAGCCAATCAGTGGGCGTGTGATGGTGACGGGGGGGGGGGGGGGGGTTTGCAGCCGCAGAGAGGCGAGTAATGCAGCTGACTTGTGTAAGACAGGTTCACATGAAACACAGATACATTCACGCATAAGCAGACACAGATTCTGCAAGTGATCGCACTGTAGAACACTTTTGCACAAAGCTCTCCCCTATAATCTATTCCAGCAGCACAGTTAAACATACAGATATCCACGAGGATACGCCAACAGTGCACATGGAGCTAATGTCCACGTATCACACAGACAAATGGGATCAGTGAACTGAGCCATCTACAACACTTCTGGCATGGAGAGTGCACTACCGTAAAGACAGGGTCACTGGCATATGAAATGCATCAATTATACACAACATACATATCCTTCGGGAATGATCATTCAGTTGCATGGTGTAGAGTAAACATAGCTGTTGTTAGAGGCTACCAATGAGGATGTGAATTACAGTTTAAAGTATTTTAGATGTCATACTATGGACTCAACTTATGTAATTGCTTTGATAATTACATAGGTTATTTGTAATGCTCTTTCCCTTTTATGAGTGCTCAAAAACCCATCAGTTAGATGTCCCTAATAGTCGGCTGTTTTAACATGCTGGCTCTCAATAACACTGAGAGACTCATTTACAGTACATGAAAATGCAGTATCTCTCAAATGAACCTAATTATACAGAGTAAATACCAACATTAAATAAAGTACACATTATCTGTGCCTTTGATTTTGTGTGTGTACAAGTAGAGCTACAGTGGGGCAAAAAAAGTATTTAGTCAGCCACCAATTGTGCAAGTTCTCCCACTTAAAAATATGAGAGAGGCCTGTAATTTTCATCATAGGTACACTTCAACTATGACAGACAAAATTTGAAGAAAAAATTCCAGAAAATGACAGTGTAGGATTTTTTATGAATTTATTTGCAAATTATGGTGGAAAATAAGTATTTTGTCACCTACAAACAAGCAAGATTTCTGGCTCTCACTGACCTGTAACTTCTTCTTTAAGAGGCCCATCTGTCCTCCACTCGTTAGCTGTATTAATGGCACCTGTTTGAACTTGTTATCAGTATAAAAGACACCTGTCCACAACCTCAAACAGTCACACTCCAAACTCCACTATGGCCAAGACCAAAGAGCTGTCAAAGGACACCAGAAACAAAATTGTAGACCTGCACCAGGCTGGGAAGACTGAATCTGCAATAGGTAAGCAGCTTGGTTTGAAGAAATCAACTGTGGGAGCAATTATTAGGAAATGGAAGACATACAAGACCACTGATAATCTCCCTCGATCTGGGGCTCCACGCAAGATCTCACCCCGTGGGGTCAAAATGACCACAAGAACGGTGAGCAAAAATCCCAGAACCACACGGGGGGACCTAGTGAATGACCTGCAGAGAGCTGGGACCAAAGTAGCAAAGCCTACCATCAGTAACACACTACGCCTCCAGGGACTCTAATCCTGCAGTGCCAGATGTGTCCCCCTGCTTAAGCCAGTACATGTTCAGGCCCGTCTGAAGTTTGCTAGAGAGCATTTGGATGATCCAGAAGAAGATTGGAAGCATTTCAAGATCCTGGAGTGGCCTAGCCAGTCTCCAGATCTCAACCCCATAGAAAATCTTTGGAGGGAGTTGAAAGTCCATGTTGCCCAGAAACAGCCCCAAAACAGCACTGCTCTAGAGGAGATCTGCATGGAGGAATGGGCCAAAATACCAGCAACAGTGTGTGAAAACCTTGTGAAGACTTACAGAACACATTTAACCTCTGTCATTGTCAACAAGGGGTATATAACAAAGTATTGAGATACACTTTTGTTGTTGACCAAATACTTATTTTCCACCATAATTAGCAAATAAATAAATTAAAAATCCTACAATGTGATTTTCTGGATTTTCTTTTTCATTTTGTCTGTCATAGTTGAAGTGTACCTTAGACCTTACAGGCCTCTCATCTTTTTAAGTGGGAGAACTTGCACAATTGGTGGCTGACAAAATACTATTTTTCCACACTGTATATGTGTGTGTGTGTGTGTGTGTGTGTGTGTGTGTGTGTGTGTGTGTGTGTGTGTGTGTGTGTGTGTGTGTGTGTGTGTGTGTGTGTGTGTGTGTGTGTGTGTGTGTGTGTGTGTGTGTGTGTGTGTGTGTGTGTGTGTAGTCTGAATTAACATGTACTATTCTCTCCCTCCCTCCTCCACAGGGCTCCAGCTCAATTCTGGTCATCATGGTGATTTTGCTCAACATTGGAGTTGCAATTTTGTTTATTCACTTTTTTATTTAAAAATGGATTGCCTGTTAATTCCTATTATTATCTATGCTATTATTATAACATATTATGAGTATTATCATGACTATACAGCCCTTGGGCATTTGACACTATGTAAAGAGTACAGTAAGAGGATTAACAATATGGGGATAAAGCTGGTTCCCAATGCCCAGATGAAAGATAAGCAGTGATCTGCAAAAAAAACAAAAAAAACAAATGTAATTCTTTCTCTCCCTGACATTACCTGTTTTTCATCTTAAATCAATGTTTAAAAAAGGTTTGTAACTTATAATTTAACTTATTAATTTGCTCACGTATGATATATTCATTTAAATTATTTTTTATTCCTTACTTGCCTTTTCTCTGTTAATATTGCTGATGTTCTTTTGGTTTAGTTTGTTTGGAATGGTAGACTCTGATGAGCACTTCTTGTATAATGGTGTAGCGGGTCGAATGAGACAGGATATAATGTATCTAGTCTGGTTATGGCTGTGTCCACCTGACCTGGGTTCAAAAACTATTTGACATAATTTAAAATTCTTTAGCTGTGCTTGATTGAGCTTGCCTGTTGCACTGGAAACAAGTGCAAACCCCTGCCTACCTGGTGGTTGAGGCAGGCTAAAGCAAATGCTGAAAGTATTTTAAAGATTTCAAGTAGTATTTGAACCCAGGTGTGTTGTCCACCCAGGTAATACAATGTTAAAGGGATGGGAAATGGACCCCTGTCCTACCCACTGCCCTCCAAACCCTCCACCTTCTCTCCCTCCTGACACTTTGTTCCTCTTCCCAATTATTAATTCAGTCTCTCATCCCCCCTTCCTCCCCTTCCCGGTAGTCCCCTCATGACATCACGCCGTATCCTGTTACCCCCTTTATTTGTTTCATGTAACTCTCCTTTTATTTAATACACCACGCTCCCCTATTCCTACAACCAACCATCTTAACCAAGACTTCCCCAAATAGACCAGAGAATGTCCATGGCAAGCAGGTGTTTCATGTAACCCTCCTTTTATTTAATATACCACGCTCCCCTATTCCTACAACCAGCCATCTTAACCAAGACTTCCCCAAATAGACCAGAGAATGTCCATGGCAAGCAGGTGTTTCATGTAACTCTCCTTTTATTTAATACACCACGCTCCCCTATTCCTACAACCAGCCATCTTAACCAAGACTTCCCCAAATAGACCAGAGAATGTCCATGGCAAGCAGGTGTTTCATGTAACTCTCCTTTTATTTAATACACCACGCTCCCCTATTCCTACAACCAGCCATCTTAACCAAGACTTCCCCAAATAGACCAGAGAATGTCCATGGCAAGCAGGTGTTTCATGTAACTCTCCTTTTATTTAATACACCACGCTCCCCTATTCTTACAACCAGCCATCTTAACCAAGACTTCCCCAAATAGACCAGAGAATGTCCATGGCAAGCAGGTGTTTCATGAAAAATGAAACAACATATATATAGTTATGATTAAATAAAATAGGGCTACAAAAACACTTTTGCAACTACAGATCCTAGTTAGCAACAGGACATGTTTACAATCTGAAAAACCGGGATGACCAACACAAAATTGCCTCTAACAACTATAGCACCATAAAACCTATCTATGTTAGAAAACCTGTTGCAAATTTAGCAACTTGGGTTACCAAGATTGAGCCATGTGCAAAGAACTACTGTGTATCAACTCTAATGTGTCTGTAACTGGAGTAGGAATAGTTTTGTCTGAAAGGGCTTCTAATGTGAAAGATTCTCTTTATAGTCAACATACAACAAAATGAACAAATTATCTAAAGGAAAGAACTCTTAAACACACACACACACACACATTGTACAATACCATGTACACAACAGGTACAATACTCCCACACATACAGTGGTATGTGAATGATAAGCTATATTCATATAAAATATTGACATTCCAAAAAACTTTCTCAATGTCTCT
The DNA here is from genome assembly GCF_021184085.1 of Oncorhynchus gorbuscha. Classification (NCBI taxonomy): domain Eukaryota; kingdom Metazoa; phylum Chordata; class Actinopteri; order Salmoniformes; family Salmonidae; genus Oncorhynchus; species Oncorhynchus gorbuscha. The sequence continues at coordinate 42,864,560 of NC_060173.1, read as the reverse complement.
CTGGCCTTTAACGCACAGGTTGAACTTTATATGAGGACTAGCGAATAACATTCTGTCAGTTCTCATCTATCTGCTCCTCTGTCCCCTACAGAGCCATTCTCTCTCTCTCTCTCTCTCTCTACAGTATCATGTCTAAAGGTTTCTACCCAAACCTCACCCCACACACCTGGTCTGGTCTGGAGGCACTGGCTGGCCGTACTGTAAGAGGCCTAGTGCAAGTTCAGAGACTGTTATGTTTAAAACTGCTGCTTTCAAAACAAATGATTTACCAAGACAGAAAAAAAGTCATATTTTTGAGCTATTTGCAAGACTTCTGAAAAAACGCCTACTGCCTTGTTTTATAAAGTTGAAAAAAATATCTAAAATGCATGCTCATGTATGTTTTAGTTTTGTATAGATAAATCTTTTTGGGGAAAAATATAAATGTCTCCTCTAGCCCTCTACTGCTAATATTCCATCCTATTTTTGGGGGAAGATTTAGGCTTTTCTCCCCCTCCCCCAGATTTCATTGTTGCTAAAACACCAAGGAAAATCTGATATATTTAGAACATTTATTAAGAGGAACATACTAGGCAAAAAACACTTTTTTCATAAGGAAATACAAGTTGGGGTATAAACTAGTATTACACTGCCTCTCAAACCTGATTCTTCCTCGCTGTCACTGTCCTCCAGCTCACTGTCCTCCAGCTCACTGTCCTCCAGCTCACTGTCCTCACTATCAAAGGGTGATCCTAACTGCTCCATTAGAATCCTTTCGCCCATAGAATGTCGCTGTGTCCTTTGCATGTGAATGTCAGTGGAGATTTTGGCAAAAATATCCATATCCATCAAATGTCTTTCATTGAGCATGATATTGCCCTGAAAAGTAGCCTAACTGCACAACGTTGCCCTGAGGCAACAAAAATAAAACTATATTTGTTTTTTCATATATATATATATATATATATATATATATATATTTCTGTTCAAAAATCAAATATGCTTCTTCACAGGTTCCTACACAATTAGATATTTTTAATTGTCAAGTTATCTCTAGTTAAACATGCAAAATAATGAAATGTATTGTACACTTCAGTCACACCACGTGCTCAGGTTGCTCTGCTTCCTGAGAGAAGGTCCCTCCCCCAGTTGATACATCATACCGATTTCTGCACCTCATTGGATTGTTTACAGACATGTCATCACATATTATCATAATATGGGGAGGTTGAGGGGCAAAAATATTATCTGTTGCCTAAAGGCAATGATGTGCAGTAGAGGGCTAGTTTTGGAAGCAGTATAAGAAGGGAGTGGGGGGGGCTGCAAAAAAATAAAAAAAATAAAAAAAAGTGGTACTTGACAGGCTTTGCCAAGTTGCTCTTAGTCCTGAGCAAGCAGACCTTTTCCAGCTGTTGTCCAGTACTGTTCTGTGAAGCAGACTCTTCCATAGGGTAGCCTGGGCTTGCGCTACAGTACAGTACATTACAGTACATTACAAGATCCAGACACAGGCTACTAGTCTACTGCATCCCACTGCTCCAAGACAAAGCCCACATCTTAGACGCAATGAAAACAACAGAGAAAAAACAAACAGACAAACTAAGAGAAGTGTTTTGCTTTTTTAAAAATATATATAGCTGGCTAACTAACTCAAAGACTCTGAGATGTTTTTATAGCATGTCTGTAAGGGGCTTGTACTCCACCCTGATTCTCCTGGTCCTCCTGTAAGTGATCATCCGGTCTGTGTGTGCTCGCTCTTCTCTTCCTCCTATGCCTCTCCGTTTCTCTATCCAGCAAAGTTAAACAGAGCTGCCAATGTGAAGGAATGAAAGTTGGGGCCAAACGTGTGGAGTTTTATTTTTCAACAACGTTTGCTCCCCCAGTCTTGACTACATGAGTTAGTAGGTACTGTTGGAAACTGGACTGATACCGTCAGAGGGTTAAGGCATATTATGGGAAAGGGTTGACTGATTCAAAGAACAACTATGGAAAAGTGTTCCAGTGGCTGTTGATGATACTGAGAGGTGCAGAGGTGACGACTGGCTGATCTACCTGCTCCTGTGGTTTTTCTACCATTCCGACTGGAAGTTCCCATCGCATGCCAAAGCATGCCCAGTTCTTTTCTTCTCCTCCTCGCTTTTTTTCTTTACTTTTTGGGGGTCTGTTCGTTTTTGAGTTATGTGGAGAAAATAATGAAAGTGTTTGAAAGAAAACTCCTGGTTTGTGGTTATTGAATCTTTGTCCTCTCCCTCTTTCTTCAGGTCTGATTTTAATCAGATCTTCTTTCCATAATGAAAAAGAGTATTGAAGATATCAGAGATAAATTATTTGAATGTGTATGCAGGTATACACTGCATATTGTTAAATTGTTTAAGGTGAACAACATGTTAGATACCAAAGTGCAACAGAGACAGGAGTAAACCAAGCTGCTACTTTAAACTGCAGCATTGGAGGGTCGGTCACCATGGCAACCCTGACTTCGTATTCCGCTCCATCATATGAGGGGCGTGTTCAGACCGATGAGGGCGGGGTTTGTCTCCTGGGACCCATCTTCACAATGAAAGGGAGGGCAGAGAGAGAAAAGGCAGAGGAAAATGCTGAATCAAGCTCGACACACCTTTATTTCCCTCAGTCTTCCCTCTCTGTGCCGTTTCAGTCTAAATACTGTATATGAACCCATCCTCTATCCTTTTCTATTCTTCTTTATTTCCCATGCTCTTGCATTACCATTACCCAGAGAGAAAAAAAAGTCTTCCCCCTGAATAGATTTAAAATGGTACACTCCAAATACACAACTGCAGCTTGGCTTGTAGGCTTCATGTCAATAACATTAGTTTGTGTGTGTTGCCTTCATGTTGCTACATCAGCCAGCAAGACCACACAACAAAACCAGAAGGATGCAACTTACATACAAAATATATTCTTTAGCTTAGCTGGTATATAATGGCACAAGTACATAAGAACATATCCTAGTTGTATTGCTAGTATTGTCGTACCCCTGTCAACTCCTATCTCAATTCCACTGTCCTTTTCTCAGTGCAGTTTTCGGTCTGTCTTGTCGAGTCTCTGACTGCCTCCCTGTCTGCAGGGAAGTTAAGCCAATTTCACCAGATTACTGTAATGAAATCACTGCGTGAAGTTTAGCTGTGTCCCACCACTGAACAGGATGATGGGTAATTTCTCTAAATCTATTGGAGGAGGTAGAGAAAGAGGTAACAGTCTGTCATGGACCCAACAAATATCTGTCCAGCTGACAGTTGTGTGTATGATCACAAATACTCACATTAAACACACAAACAAATGGCTATAAATTGAATTATTTGACTTCTTATCTTGGAAACTGTATTAGCATGTTATGAGTCAGAATACCGGGCCGGAACAGCTTCAGTGCGACAACATTGAGAAGGGTTGATAATGATGATTATTGCACCTAGTCAGTCTAAAAACACCTAATATGGTATTATAAAATAGGAGAACACCAAAAAGATCAAGAAAACAGGGAATGAAATTATACAACTAACACTGAAGTAGCCATACGCTCTGAATGAGTCTCACTCTCACATGGGACCACTGACGAGTCTGTGACGATAACACTTCATGTGCTCCGACACGTCAGCAGCACTGGGCCCCCCAAAAAGTATATTTTTAGTTATTTATATCGGTCTTTTTTACAGGATTTAAACATTTGGGGTCGAAGGCGAATGAAGAAGAGAGTGAGGGATAGAGTTGGAGACAGTCTGCAGCATCCCAGTAACCTCATCCATCTATCTGCTTTCCATCTATTATTCATCCCTCCCCTCATTCTTCTCAGGGCTGATAAAATAGGTCACTCTGGGATAGATAGCTAGCTAGGCTGCATTTCATTTGGAGGCACAGCTTTCCTCGCCCCTCGTCTCTTATCTTGAAGAATGATCTGGCCTTAATGGCCATGTACTCCTATAATCTCCACCGACACAGCCAGAAGAGGACTGGCCATCCCTCAGAGTGTGGTTCCTCTCTAGGTTTCTTTCTAGGGAGTTTTACCTAGCCACCATGCTTTTACATCTGCATTGCTTGCTGTTTGGGGTTTTAGGCTCGGTTCCTGTATAGCACTTTGTGACATCTGCGGATGTAAAAAGGGCTTTCAAAAAACATTTGATTGATTGATACCTGACTACTATTCTAAAGTATTTTCATTGTCCTTTTCAAATCACTCACTCGCTGAATTGTCCTCCCTCTGCGATATACCTTCCTCTCTCCATCATCAGATAAGAAGATGAGTCTGGAGGAGAGGTAGAGCTAAAACAAAGGAACTGTTTTACCTTTAGCATACAGCAGGGGAAGTTTGACTACATGTGTGACCGCTGCACAGTGCATAGTAAACAGTCGGGGAGCCAATGTACTACAGTATATGTTCTGGCAAAGCTTTGGTAGCAGGGTAGTGGTTCAAATATGTCAAAAGTTGAGTCAACAACCTATTTTAAAAGGCTAAAACATAATCTTCTTATCTTCAATACAACACAAACACTGGGAAAGATCAACCAGTATTTATCAAGTTGAGCCGTTTTCAACACTAAACACATTGGCCGTCACCCTTAAAAATACTACAGACACTACAGAAGTATTATGGTTGGATGTTTAATGACAAATTGGTTTAGAAAACAATAAATCAAAGGGGGTGAGCAATGACAAGGATTTTCTGACCATCTTACATTTACATTTAAGTCATTTAGCAGACGCTCTTATCCAGAGCGACTTATCTTCTTGAAGATATGAAACTAGAAACTAATTCCAAATACGATACAGTATACATACTGCAGTGTAGTCCAACTGCCAAAACAGCAGCATATTTTCATGCACAGTTAGGCCTACTGTACAAAGGCATGGGTGGTTATGAGGGCAGAAAATGTTCACCAAGCAGAGAGATTATTTAATTGGCCTCTTCAGTTTAAAGAAGTGTTTTCCAACTCTAATAATGTGTCATAGGGAAGAATGAGGATACTCATCAGTGGTTCCCAACTCCAGTCCTTGAGTACCCCCAACTGCGTACATTTTTGTTGTAGCCCCAAACAAACTAACCTGATTCAACTCATTGAGGTCTTGATGATTAGTTGAATCAGATGTGCTTGTCCGTGGCTACAATACAAATGTGTGCTGTTGGGGGTACTTGAGGACTGGAGTTGGGAAACACTGATGAGTACCCTCATTCTTCCCTATGACAAACTATCACTCTCCACCTGTCTCACACTCACACACACACACACACACACACACACACACACACACACACACACACACACACACACACACACACACACACACACACACACACACACACACACACACACACACACACACACAAAGAAGGCGGATACACATACACCCTGGCTCACTGCTGGTCTTCATAGAACACCTTGGCCATGGCTATGCCCACTTTCTGCACCTTCGTGTCCTTAGCCTCTGGGCCCATGTTGGCCCGGGCCTGGCCTACCCAGTATTGCTCTGTACGGCTCTGGAAGTCTTCCAGCACCTCACCTGGCTGCACTGGGGGGTGATCCTCCTCATCTGTAAACGCATACACCACACCGAAGAGAGTGTTACTTCTGGTGTCAACACTACTGCGACTGACATTGTGTTTAGACAGCACTGTCCCTTGAGGCTTTCTATAAGAGGCTTTTGGCTTTGGCTTTGATGCAACCTGTTCACTGCTCTAGTGGAGAAGTACATTCTCTGATATACTACGGCTTTCAGCCAATCAGCATTTAGGGCTCGAACCACCCAGTTGATATAGCCTGATATACCACAGCTTTCAGCCAATCAGCACCATTGAACACATGAAGAGCAGAATAAAGTAGGGTTAGAAACATACACCGAAAAGAATAAAGGGATATTTCTCATTTACCCTGTTCGTCACTTTCTTCTTCAGATTCCTCCCCTTCGTCATCACCTCCTTTAGCCTCCTCTTCATCCCCCTCCTCATCGTCATCTGACTCAGACCAGTCATCCAGCCACTCTTGGGTCTCTACAGAGAGAAGGGGTCAGTGTGATCAGGAAGTCAACCTCCATCCCACAGAAACACACGGACAGAAAAGCCCAGTTTCCCTCTTACTTACTGGGGTCCATCTCGACCAGCACCTCCCACTGGTCCATCTTGTGGAGGTCCAGACAGTACAGGTCGTTGAGGGTGAACTGGCGGTCACCCACTTCAAACATGCCCCCGTACAAATACAGCTTCCCATATTTCACTGTTGCCATGGCACTGGAGCGAGCACAGGGCTCGACAAGGATGGCCGAGGCACCTTCCTCACCTTCCTCCTCTTCCTCACTCTCTTCCTCCACCTGTGTCCCGGGAATTATTTCCTTGATGGTCATGACTGTTCCGTCTTCAGTGACGATCTCCTTGATGACCTCCACAGGTCCCTGTGCTGCTGCTCCTTCCTCCTCCTGACCCTCCCCTGACCCCTCCCCTGTCTCCCCTTCCTTCTTCCCCCGTCGACGCTTCTTCTTCTCCGACTTACAGCCCTGGACAAGGGGAGGGAAAAACAGGTCAACAACAATAATATTAACACAGCTGCTTACAAATGTCCAAGTAAACATTATATCTACTGTATGTGCCAAAATATACGTTTCCAGCAGTTACCTTGAGCTGAGCAGGGAACCAGCGGTGCTTGTTGATGTCATACAGGTAAAGGTCGTTGTAGAAGTCCCCCTCCAGAGTCTCATCTTCCTCCTCGTCACACACCCCTCCGAAGAGCAGCGCCCGGCCCGTGGGCCCCACAGCCAGGGAGAATCCCGACCGGGCGGGTGGCTTGGAGCCTGAGGGACTCACCCGGGACCACAACCACTTCTCTGAAAGGGACAGGGAGAAAATAAACATGAGGAACAATGTCATGTGAATAGAAATCCCATTGCCCTGCGTTTTCTTTGTCCAGGCTAGTCTGTAGCCAATAGCAAGTATAAGCCTGAGCATCACTGTACCTTGTTCTTCTTTGCCATCTCTCTTGAGGAGAAACATGTCAGAGTGGATGGTTCCCTTTTCCACATCTTTCTTAGCTTTCTAATAGGGAACAATAAAAACGCAACTTTGATTTAAATGTCATGGAGTCATTCAAAGACTTGCTGCATATCTCTCAATATCATATCAAATTAACATGAGCAAACTTAAGAACCTGTTGTGCACACACACACACACCACTTTGGAGTATCCTCCGTAGATGATGACCCCGGAGCCATCGGGGGTAGAGGTCATCTGGCAGGCTGAACGAGGGGAGGGGCCAGTGCCGGAGGGGGAGAGGCGACTCCAGGTGAAGGAGTCCAGACTGAAGGCGTGTACATCGTTGTAGTAGATAAAATCCCTGCAAGATAAGGAGTACACTATCAACAACATAATCTAGTTCATTTTGCATATTTCATGCAGCGGCTGCATCTCATATTGTGATAGTTTGACCTCCATAAAGCTAGCCAGAAGGTTCTCTTTCCTCTCCTCTTATTTCCTACAATTACTCTGCCTTTCACCTCTCCTTAACTGACACGATAGCTCCTCCCATCATCTCTCCTTACCTAGCACTTTCGTGGAAGCCTCCGAACACCAGCAACTGCCTCTTACTCAGGACCATACGATGTCCACTCCTACCAGAGGGGGCACCTGGAACCCTGGGTTGCAGACACAACACTTGAACTCACACACAGACACAAACAGGTTCATCTAGTAGCATCTCAAACATACGTTTAACACACTATTACTACTACAGCAATATGGCTCCCTCACTTGATCTGCTCCCAGGTGTTTGTGGAGAGGTGAAGAACCCAGAGGTCTTTATAGTGGTAGAACTGCTCCCCGTCAGGAGACGCAAACTCCCCTCCAAACAACCACAGCTGCCCCCCTGCCTGGGGAACTACCACCGCCTGCAGAGAGAGAGAAAGAGAGACAGAGAAAGGAGAGAGAGAGAGAGAGAAAGATGGAAGGGAGAGAGAGAGTTATCAGGTAGATATCATCTACTCTGGCAATCTCTCAAATCTCTTCATAACTGTATCAAAGGTATAGTCTGTCCTCTGGTGTCCAAAAGGGAGAATGACAGCACAATGCGGGTCTCAGGCTGCCACCTGAGAAATCACTCATCCACAACAGAGAAAAAGTGAAAATAAAATGTGTCAGTAAAGGTGTGACATGCCTTTGAGTTCCCCAAAAGTAGAACAAAGGTGTGAAAAAGTTACCCTGAGCTGTCTAAGTGACTATAAATAGTAAAGGTAGAATCCTGACAGAAGGCAGGGGGGGGGGGATCTGGTGAGCTCTGTAAAGTACAAGGATGCAAACTGGTGAGGGCCCAAAAAGTTGAAACAAATGTTTTGCACGGAAACCCACGAGAAATCGATGGAAATGTTCTGAGTGGGGTTGTCTCTCTGCATTTAGATATATTCATACGGATACTGTACATTTTTACATCCACTGTGTATCAACTGTATATCAACCATATACCCACTGTATAGCAACCGTATACCCACTGTATATCAACGTATACCCACTGTATACCGACTGCATATCAACCATATACCCAGTGTATATCAACGTATACCCACTGTATATCAACCATATACCCACTGTATATCAACGTATACCCACTGTATACCGACTGTATATCAACCAGATACCCACTGTATATCAACCATATACCCAATGTATACCGACTGTATATCAACCAGATACCCACTGTATATCAACCGCATACCCACTGTATATCAACCAGATACCCACTGTATATCAACCGCATACCCACTGTATATCAACCGCATACCCACTGTATATCAACCGCATACCCACTGTATACCAACCTCTTACCCACTGTATATCAACCAGATACCCACTGTATATCAACCTCTTACCCACTGTATATCAACCGTATACCCACTGTATACCAACCTCTTACCCACTGTATATCAACCAGATACCCACTGTATATCAACCTCTTACCCACTGTATATCAACCGCATACCCACTGTATATCAACCGGATACCCACTGTATTCCAACCCCGAGCTGACCCACTGTATATCAACCGCATACCCACTGTATATCAACAGGCATACCCACTGTATATCAACCATACCCACTGTATACCAACCTCTTACCCACTGTATATCAACCAGATACCCACTGTATATCAACCTCTTACCCACTGTATATCAACCAGATACCCACTGTATATCAACCTCTTACCCACTGTATATCAACCAGATACCCACTGTATATCAACCTCTTACCCACTGTATATCGACCGTATACCCACTGATTATTTGTATATCTGCTCATTCTCTTATAGCTCTATGCTCACTCTACCTAATTGTATATAATGTATGTAAACTTTGTTTAAATGCTGCTGTCTATATTCTGTCTATAAATATTGTCTATCACTAGCAGCACCATATCACTAAGTACAATGGGGCAAAAAAGTATTTAGTCAGCCACCAATTGTGCAAGTTCACCCACTTAAAAAGATGAGAGAGGCCTGTAATTTATCATAGGTACACTTCAACTATGACAGACAAAATGAGAAAAAAATATCAAGAAAATTTCATTGTAGGATTTTTAATTAATTAATTTGCAAATTATGGTGGAAAATAAGTATTTGGTCAATAACAAAAAGTTTATCTCAATACTTTGTTTTATACCCTTTGTTGGCAATGACAGAGGTCAAACGTTTTCACACACTGTTACTGGTATTTTGGCCCATTCCTCCATGCAAATCTCCTCTAGAGCAGTGATGTTTTGGGGCTGTTGCTGGGCAACACAGACTTTCAACTCCCTCCAAAGATTTTCTATGGGGTTGAGATCTGGAGACTGGTTAGGCCACTCCAGGACCTTGAAATGCTTCTTACGAAGCCATTCCTTTGTTGCCTGGGCAGTGTGTTTGGGATCATTGTCATGCTGAAAGACCCAGCCATGTTTTATCTTCAATGCCCTTGCTGATGGAAGGAGGTTTTAACTCAAAATCTCACGATACATGGCCCCATTCATTCTTTCCTTTACACGGATCAGTCGTCCTGGTCCCTTTGCAGAAAAACAGCCCCAAAGCATGATGTTTCCACCCCCATGCTTCACAGTAGGTATGGTGTTCTTTGGATGCAACTCAGCATTCTTTGTCCTCCAAACACAACGAGTTGAGTTTTCACCAAAAAGTTATATTTTGGTTTCATCTGACCATATGACATTCTCCCAATCTTTTTCTGGATCATCCAAATGCTCTCTTGCAAACTTCAGACGGGCCTGGACATGTACTGGCTTAAGCAGGGGGACACGTCTTGCACTGCAGGATTTGAGTCCCTGGCGGCGTAGTGTGTTACTGATGGTAGGCTTTGCTACTTTGGTCCCAGCTCTCTGCAGGTCATTCACTAGGTCCCCCGTGTGGTTCTGGGATTTTTGCTCACCGTTCTTGTGGTCATTTTGACCCCACGGGGTGAGATCTTGCGTGGAGCCCCAGATCGAGGTAGATTATCAGTGGTCTTGTATGTCTTCCATTTCCTAATAATTGCTCCCACAGTTGATTTCTTCAAACCAAGCTGCTTACCTATTGCAGATTCAGTCTTCCCAGCCTGGTGCAGGTCTAAAATTTTGTTTCTGGTGTCCTTTGACAGCTCTTTGGTCTTGGCCATAATGGAGTTTGGAGTGTGACTGTTTGAGGTTGTGGACAGGTGTCTTTTATACTGATAACAAGTTCAAACAGGTGCCATTAATACAGGTAACGAGTAGAGGACAGAGGAGCCTCTTAAAGAAGAAGTTACAGGTCAGTGAGAGCCAGAAATCTTGCTTGTTTGTTGGTGACCAAATACTTATTTTCCACCATAATTTGCAAATAAATTCATTCAAAATCCTACAATGTGATTTTCTGGATTTTTTTTCCTCCTTTTGTCTGTCATAGTTGAACTTTTTTGCCCCACTGTAACATTCAGAATACGTGTAAATGTACTTGTCGAATAAAGGGGATTCTGATTTTCCTAACAATGTGATACCAGGGCAACTATAACAATACCTAGGAGTATGGTGATCCACCCCCTCAGATTGAGTTTAGAATTATATTGATTAGACATATGCATCCTACTTCGAAGCATCTCTTTGAGTAGGCTATCTATCCCTTTTCCCTGCGCCTTCCAAATGTGTGTATAGCCAAGGTACCATGGTGTTCATTAGCCAGGTAACATGACTAAACAAGGTTGTTTGTTATGAAACCAAAAACTCGCAGAATGGCCTGCTTGTTCTTAGAGGCGAAATCAAAAGATACCTATCCACATTGCTCACCCTGGGAGCTGCTCTAATAATTAAACAAATTTAACAACAGTAACCCCATGACTGTCTGCACTCCCCAACTCGCCATTGCAGCTAAATAACATTTTCAAAACTTATGGAGATGCGCATAAAGAACAGACGGAGTGAAGCAGCTGAGTAGGCGAATGGCTGGTTAGGGGGACGCGGGTAACTGCTCTCATCAGACACACGTGATATTGGATGAAGCACTCATTTTGATATAACATATCTGACATCACGCTCGGAACTCCGTTTGATATTCAATTTGTAGGACGCGTACGGTAGGGATGCATCCTGTACTCGTTAGAGAGAGAGAAGGCAGTAATCGCAGAGGGAGAAGATCTGCTTGCGCTCTCTCTTTTATAGCTTAATGTGTGATACACTCTAGGTCTGCACACTCTGATCCGCTAAGGTGTTGATCTATTTTGAGATCTAAACGGCGGATATCGTCGAAAAGAGACATGTTTGCATCCCTGAAAGAAAACGGAGGTGGTGATAGAGATGGTGGTTGAAAGGAGGTACATAGTTACCTGGTGAGCACAGCGTCGTGGAGGAGGGTTGGGGATGTCTGACTTCACCCAGGTGTTCTTCTTTATGTTATAGAAGAACAGGTCATTGTAGAGGTACGTCTGGAAGGAAGAAAATTAACCCACTGTCAACCCTATTCATCCAAAGTCAATAAGGATTAATAACAGACAAAAAATTATGAATATAAATATAAAAATACATTAATAAATATATGAATGCATTAATAAATGTATGAATATAAAGGCTCCCGAGTGGTGCAGCGGTCTAAGGCACTGCTTCTCAGTGCTAGAGGCATCACTACAGACCCTGGTTCGATTCCAGGCTGTATCACAACCAGCCGTGATTGGGAGTCCCATAGGGCGGCACACAATTGGCCCAGTGTCGTCCTGGTTAGGGTTTGGCCGGTGTAGGCAGTCATTGTAAATAAGAATGTGTTCTTAACTGACTTGCTTCGTTAAATAATAAAAATAAAAAAGGTGTTCAGCATATACTATATATATACAAAATAATTTGGACACCCCTTCAAATGAGTGGATTTGACAATGCTGACAGGTGTATAAAATCGAGCACACAGCCATGCAATCTCCAAAGACAAACATTGGCAGTAGAATGGCCTTGCTGAAGAGCTCAGTGACTTTCAATGTGGCCCCTTCATAGGATTTCACCTTTCCAACAAGTCAGTTCATCAAAATGCTGTGCTGTTATTGTGAAGTGAAAACATCCAGGACCAACAACGGCTCAGCCGCGAAGTGCTAGGGCAGACAAGCTCACAGAATGAGACTGTAAGCTTGAGTGCTGAAGCGCGTAAAGATTGTCTGTCCTCAATTGCAACGCTCACTACAGAGTTCCAAACTGCCTCGGGAAGCAACATCAGCACAAGAACTGTTTGTCAGGAGTTTCATGAAATGGATTTCCATGGCCGAGCAGCCACACAAGCCTAAGATCACCATGCACAAGAGGTGTAAAGCTCGCCGCCATTGGAGCAGTGGAAGCGTGTTCTCTGGAGTGATGATTCACGTTTCACCATCTGGCAGTCTGACAGACGAATGCATAGTGCAAACTGTAAAGTTTGGTGGAGGAGCAAAAATGATCTGGGGACATTTTTCAAGGCCCCTTAGTTCCAGTGAAGGGAAATCTTAATACTACAGCATGCAATGACATTCTAGACGATTCTGTGCTTCCAACTTTATGGCAACAGTTCGGGGAAGGCCCTTTCCCTGGTTCAGCATGACAATGTCCCCGTGCACAAAGCGAGGTCCATACAGAAATGGTTTGTCGAGATCGGTGTGGAAGAACTGGCCTGCTCAAAGCCCTGATCTCAACCCCATCGAACACCTTTGGGATTAATTGGAATGACGACTACGAGCCAGGCCTAATCGCCCAACATCAGACTTCACTAATGCTCGTGGCTGAATGGAAGCACATACCTGCAGCAATGTTCCAACATCTAGTGGAAAGCCTTCCCAGAAGAGTGGAGGTTGTTATAGTAGCAAAGGAGGGACCAACTCCATTTTAAAGCCCATGATTTTGGAATGAGATGTTCGACGAGCAGGTGTCCACATGCTTTAGGTCATGTAGTGTATATGAATCATACCTTTTTGCCATTGAAGAACTCGCCTCCAAACAAGATCAGCTCATCCTTGTCGGGGTGTGCTGACAGTGAGGCGTTCAACCTGAGTGATGAGACAAACAGGATACCACTACTATCAAATCAAATCACATTTTAATAGTCGCATACAAATATTTAGCAGATGTTATTGCAGGTGTAGCAAAATGCTTGTGACACCTGGCTGTGAAATCTCCTAACACCTGGCTCTGACTTGAGCTGCCACACCTAACACCAGGCTCATGTTCAGTAGGCACGAAACAGCAAAGGTTTTGAAATGAAAACAAATTGAAAACGAGACAATTCTTATTGTACAAGATCAGCCATAGTAACTCCCTGGATTCAACACATTTTCTCCAGTTTTGTGCCCATTGAACATGATCCAGGTAAACACCTATCAACATCTAGGACAGAGTAGTGGGTCACCTGGGTGAGGGGGGCGGGCAGGCGGTCTCCACAACTGTTGTCTTCTTTGCATCCAAGGACTGAAACTCAGCTATCAGCGCAGCCAGGTCCTCCTGTATCAATGCCAAAGGAAAACAACACAGCAGTGAACAACAGCTGAAACTATTCACTCTGTACAATGTCATGTGATTGAGTAGATGTGAATTGACTTGGAATTTCACACACACGATTTTATGTAATTTTATGCTATAAAGACATTGTAATGTACTGTAGAACTATCTAGCTAGCTAATGTTAGTAGCCAGCAGTTGAAAGGGAGACAGACATGCCTAACGTTACCTCTTCTCGTTTAGACCGCTTTGAAATCTTTTTATCCATTTTGGCTGCTGTCTTCTCTGCTCCTTTCACTTTCTTTTGTTCTTTTTTACCCTTTTTGCCCATTTTTACAGGACAGTACTAGCTACAGATTAGCTTTGAATCAGAACCACATGGAAATTGTCCAGCTAAATAAACTCACATGTACTTCCACAGACAAGCGCGGTTCACTTCCGGCAACAACAGCGAAGTGACATAGAAACATGTCTATTGTGAATAGTGCCACCTGCTGCACTGGGTGTAGTACTAGCTCACTCCTCGTAAAATGAGAAGCAGGTTTAGACTCTAGAAATAGTTAGTTCGTGAAAAACTGTAAATCTAAAATAATATCAACTTGGAAAGTGTAGGCTAGTTCTGTGGACCAGTTATCTGGGAAGCATTGCAGATGTTAATTTCACACAATGAGTTCAGTAGATTATGCTACATTTAAAGAAATTATGTTTCAACTCATATTTGTATCATGTAAGATATAATGCCTGGTATTGTAAAGAAGTATGTTAAAGGGCACGTAAAAGGATTAAGCTCATTGTTTTTAGAGAGGACAAGCCTGTTGCATGTTGTAACATAATTAATTGAGTCCCAATCACACAGACCTATATCTATCCTACCCTGTCTTTCCATTCATCTTCTGCACATCTACCATTCCAGTGTTTAATTGTTATATTGTAATTACTTCGCCAACATGGCCTATTTATTGCCTTAACTCCCTTATCTTACCTCATTTGCACTCACTGTATATAGACTTCTTTTCTTCTTTTTTGTTCTACTGTATTATTGACTGTATGTTTTGTTTATTCCATGTGTAACTCTGTGTTGTTTTATGTGTCGAATTGCTATGCTTTATCTTGGCCAGGTCGCAGTTGCAAATGAGAACTTGTTCTCAACTAGCCTACCTGGTTAAATAAAGGTGAAAAATAATAATAAAAATATATATATATTCCTCCTGGTGGTGTATAATTTAACATCACCTTCAACTTGATGAAACGAGTGTCAGTTTACTGTTGAAACCCTGTGACAGGCATAGACCATGTGCACCCAGCAGGCTTCATGTATGGCTCTCACACAAAGTGTCTAATCTTGATGTTGTTTTTGACCTCTGCCTTCCTTGGTTTCCCTTTGAGTCCTGCCCTGATCTACGGTTGTAGCATTGAGGTATAACAATTTATTCTGGGAACCTTAAGGAACATGGTCAGTATGTCAGCATGCACGCAGAAGTTAGCTGATACGATGGTTGGTCAGATAAAGTTAGTCACATTAGGCAAGTAGTACCGGTGCATCAAGTCTGACATCAACAGCTTCTATCCCCAAGCAATACGAGTGGTAAATAACTAACAAAATAGCTACATGGACGGAGTTTACCTTGTATCTTTACTTACCTTTTATTCCAATATTTGCACTGTTTCTATGCCCTCTCACAGGGCCCTACACACTCACACACACGGTCACTCCAACACACACACACACACACACACACACACACACACACACACACACACACACACACACACACACACACACACACACACACAAACACTCACTCCTAATAAAATCTTGGACACAGAGCATTGGTAAGGAATTTTCTTTTTTAGGACACACCACTTGTTTTTCCATACATTGAGCGTGTAGAAGGGGCTCGGGCATTGGATACTCAATGGCCTTGTGTGGCAAGTCTGTCACATTCAGATTCAGCCACTCACAGGCCAGGGCCAGAGGGTCATGGCTTCTTAGTGAGGATGGCAAATCTCCTCATTCACTTGGGTCAAAAGATCCCTGCGTAAAGATAGCTGCCTGGTCTGGTTGTAAAGCAGGAGAGTGATCTCTGCCAACCAAAGCTTCCCTGGTCATCGAAGGGGTCTCGAAGATTAGGGATAAGCCCTGTTCCCTCACTCTGTTTACTGGAGTGGGGACTATTAGGCATAGAGTGGGAAAAAGCATAAGGCGTTATGCTTGCCAAGGGTGTGCTAGTGCTTTCATCCCTAGTGGTGCATTTTCCCCACGTTAGGATGGAGTCTCTAAAAACCCTTACAGGATTGTCACCTCTAACAGTCTGTGAGTCCGTCTGGATCGATGCGAGAAGCGGGGTCTCTAGAGGCTGGAATAAGCTAGTGCCTGCGTGTCATGCGCAGCCAAGAGTGTAATAAATCTGCAGAGGGGGAAGAGAGTGTGTCTCCGTAAATGGGGTACTTCGAAAAAGAGTGAAAACATGCTCAATACTCATGGATTGTGCCCTAGTGAGTGGCGACAGGTATGGCCATAACATGTCACCATGCTGGGCTATGTGCAAGAGAGAAATGACGTAATAATGGAATGACGTAAGACGTCAGATGGTGTAGCTAAAAGAAAGAAGGAAACATGCTGGTTTCCCAGATGTCCTAATCCCGAGCAGTAGAGCAGCTACAGTATGTGTCTGGTCTGTCTTGGCTCTAAAATATTGTGGAAGTAGAGTGTGCCTTGACTGCACTTACCAAGCGCAAGTGTAAAAACAGGACGAGGAAAAGACCCGAGCGTTGTGGACTCGCAAATAACCGATAGCTGTCTGGGGCTCTGACACCTTCTCTCTTTTAACCAGAAAGTAGAAGTAACTGTACTGATAGTACTGAGCTCGATAGATAGGGTTCTCTGTCAATAGAGCCAAGTTTCCATTGGCTTGTCAAAAAATCCCCAAAACTAAGTGGGCTGCAGATGCAAGATCTTAATTTGAGCCAGTTTGCTACAGCAGGAAAGTTCTCCTGCAAATGTAATCAAATTTAGATCCTACACCTGTAAGGGAGTTTCATGGGTGAGCCAACAAAAACCTGTTCCCCTGATAAATAAATTAAAACTGAGCTAATGAGTGACAGGAAGCCACAGAGTGAATGGGGAAGTGTTAGGTTCCCAGGTTACATTTACATGCCTTGTTCACCTAGAGTGAATGGAACCGATAAGATCAGAGGGAATGCTGACTTTCGCCCCTGGCTGAAACCTGACAAGGCTCTGAGGGTATGCGTTGCATTCCAAAAATTCAGCTGCACAAATGTATGTACAAATACACCGAGAGCGATGCAAACAAACCTCCATTGCTCCATAAATGTTTAAACTGTGTAAATTAAGGGACGATGGCACTTGGGAATGAAGTGCAGCTCCTCCATTTTCTCATGTGAGCAAGGCCACGAAAGTGAGCTGCACAGTGATATAAAAAAAGTGCACCGTGCCTCCCCACTCACTGCCTTTTCAGACGGAGAGGGAGAGAAATGGCTCGCGTTAAACCTAAGAGAGAGAGTGTGTAAGGCAGGGAGGCGTAAGCTTTGCGCGCTATCTTCCTCCGCTACCAGTGCTGCGTCCTAGGAGAGCGGACATGCTGAGTCTAAAGAGCGCTACACAGTCTTAGCAAACGGAGCCGACGGAGGTCCGTTTGCATCGCGTTCCAAAAATTCAGCCACACAAACGTACTGTAATGACCTGACTAGATCATAAATGAACAATTGTCCAGACAGAGGCTTGAGTTTGCGAATTGACGGTTTATTAAACCAACTTTACACAGGCTACTGTTTGGGCCGTAGCACACGCCAAAAAGATGACAGATAACCCCCAAGCCAATCGTGACCTTCCCTTGTGAAGCCCAGACGTAAGAGAGAGAGAACAAAGGCTGAACCTGGTCTTAACTTCCAATGCTCCACCCCCCCTCCACGCCACTCCGCCAACCACCAGGATGCCCGGCATCAGAACATTCCAGGCATTCCCGTGATTGGCAGATAGCAGGTTGATTGACATGTCGGACCCCGCGAACACCGGGTACTGGTCAGTACAACACAACCATCTCCTAGCCTAACACATAACACACAGCTGTCTGTGCGGGTCGCTACAGTACGTATAAATATGTAAAGAGCGACGCAAACCGACTTCCATCTGCTCCGTTTGTGTACAGTGTAGCACCTGTGCAGCTCACTTTCATGGCCTTGCTCACATGGAAAAACGGAGGAGCTGCACTTTATCCCCAAGTGCCATCATCCCAAAGCCAGTTTGTTGTTCCCTCCAGTGTTGCCAACTCCTCAGTAAGGAAAGTAGCTATTGGCTGTCCTAAAAGTCCCTAGAAGTTGTTAATTAAATGAGCCATCGCCGAATTTGCATAATTGGCTATGTGCATGTAATTGTGATGGATGCAGTAGGAGAGAGGAATAACATTATGGGAGAGACAAAAAGTGAGTAAAAAAACACCCGAAATATGTTTAGAACCACAAATGAACTCTCTTCTGTTTCTTCTTGGGGGTTTTTAATGTCACAATTCCAACCCTCCTCCTTTATCCGGGCTTGGGACCGCCAAAAGAGACACTCTGGCAGAGTTACTTAGTTTTCTATTTCATTTTTTATTTTATTTTTTTGTTTTTAAGTTTAGTTTTTAAAGTTTGGTTTGTAACCTTATGGTCCACTTAGGAGCCTACAACAAATCACAGTAAAACATGAACATTTTTAACCATAACATTTTATTTTATTTTTGTACAATCGACATTAACAATGTAAATGGACCAAAAATAGAAAATAGAAAAAAACTGTCAATGGCAATGTGAGACAAATATGGTAACTAGTCTGGCCCTAATTCAGGTTAATTGTTTTGTTTTTCCAGACCCTCCTCCACACACACAAAGGGTGTGCTGGCTCACAGAAAGAGTGGGTCATCATCATTTTGGTCAAGGCTCTCTATGGCAGGTTCAGCAACTGAAGGAGCTGACTTACATGAGTAAGCAGCTGATGTGCCAAAAAGCTGAAAATCATTATCAGGCAGCTGGTGCTCATAGCAAGCCTCACCAGACAGCTTCAGTCCATATCGAATGTACAGGATGGAGTTAAGAGTCTGCAAGGACATTTGTTTTCTATTTAGCTTTTTACCACACTCATCTGGCTGAATACTCTCTCGACTTCAGCATTCGAGTGTGGCAAGGACAACACAGACACAGCATCCATGGCAAGTTCTTGAAACAGGTTGATATCAGCTGCATCCCTGAACACTCCAGAAGCCCAGTGTGTTTTTTGTCTCATTCCATTTACTAAGATGGATGGCACGCCATTGCTGGACAATCTTGTCTATCTCTGTAGGGGAGTAGCCAAGGAGCTTGGATATTTTTCTTTTTCTCCAGGGCTCTTATTGTGCTTCAGAGTTTCCTCCACATTGAAAACTGACATGTACTGCAATGCTTCGATGTTGTCCGGCAGTCTCACCCTCAACTCATTACTGAGGGAGATGGTGAAGGCTACACACCGCTTTCGGACATTGTTTTCATCCTCAGGCGCAAGGTGGAGCTTAGCTGCCTTTGACTCAAAAAGGTATCCAAGGTACGGTTTGGGACTGATGTATCCATCTATTGGCCCTTTGATTACATCAACATTTGCCAGTGGATTCAGCACCCTGCTGCTCACAGACTTGATCAGGCTAACCAAGCTGTCAAGTAGCTTAAGAGGATCTACTTGCTCTCCCTCAAAAGCCTTGATGGCCAACTGTACCTCACCCAGCACTGACTTCAAAAAATCAGATACTATATGTTTTGAGGATCACTGTACATGGAGTATAAAACCTCTGCCATGTAGCAGTGTTCACTGGACTTGGTGACTGCGAAATGCAGCCTAAGCTCCTCCCACTGGTCCAAAATGCGTGAAACCGCAGGTTCAATGGAGAGCCAACGTGTGGCACACACCTTGGTTACCTGTAAAGGTTTCTCCACACAGTTTATGGTCTCATGTATGGCCTTTTGTAGGCCTCCCTGCGCTTTGGAGACACTGAAAACCAGTTATAAGTCTCTCATACCAAGTACTCCACACTACGGGGATGGTGTCATTGGAAACATGACTTACAGCAAGCTGCAGAGTGGCACACACAGCGAATAAGAACCAGATATTTGAGACCATACTCCTCCTCCAGCACTTTATGGACCCCATTGTTAATCCCCGTCATAACAGAGGCATTGTCAGTCCCTATCCCCAGGAGTTTCTCTTTTTTATTAAGACAACACTTCGAGGAAAGCCACAACAGCACAGGCTATAGATTTGGTATCTGTTCCACATGCCAGCATGGAACAGTGTTCAGCAATAGCTAATGCCATGGTGGCCTCAGCCTTTTTTGCAGAGCCAATTTTTTTTAACCATAAATGCAGCTTGTTTTGGGTGGAACTGTTATAAGACTTTGCCTTTTGAGTATGTTTTTGAGTTTATATGTGTTTTTTTACATCACTAAGTTTGGTGTAGAAATCAGCCTTACAATACAGGCACTATGCCCAAGTATCATCTCCAATAAATGGCTTCAACCAGCCTCTGAATACATTTTGAGTGTACAGTTTAGACTGAGACATCATGAGCTAGCCAGCTAGATGTTTAGCTTATGTCACAGAGAGGCACACACACATTGGACAAGGTGAGTAAGTGACTGAGGCTGTGTGAGTCACATGCAGTGATTTATTTTTGTACAGTGATTTATTTTAGACAAAGAACATTTTACATTTACATCCTGCCCTGAATGTAAGCCAGGGCGGGATCAGCCAGTGGCGGCTTCCCGCAAGCGTGATTCATTTGCAGTCTGGATGCGGAGGGGTGAACATCTGCTCTGACTGCAGCTGGGAGGGACTGCAGCGAGAGGACTGGGTGTGCTTTGGGACAGGGGTGGGGCCCACGGCAGCACCCGCTGCTTGTTGAGAAGAGTAAGAACAATACGTGCTTTCAAAAGTCTCCAATAACACCAGAAAAAGTACTAGATTTGTCGCTAGTCGATTTGTTGAAAATGTGTCGCTAGAGGGTTCTGAATACTCGCTAAATATAGTGACGAAGTCGCTAAGTTAGCAACACTGGTTCCCTCCCGGTTGTGAGGCTGGAATGAGTTGTAGGACCCAACAGGCTGTGCCTTCTTTCTTATGTACAGTGCATTTGTAAAGTATTTAGACCCCTTCACTTTTTCCACATTTTGTTGCTTTAGAGAATTATTCTAAAATGGATGAAATAGTTGTTTTACCTCTGTCTCTAAACAATACCCCACAATGAAAAAGCAAAAATAGGTTTTTAGAAATTGTTGCAAATGTATAAAAAAGGAAATCTAACATTTACATAAGTATTCAGACCATTTACTCAGTACTTTTGTTAAAGCACCTTTGGCAGTGATTACAGCCTCGTGTCTTCTTGGGTATGGCTGCACAGCTATCTCTGCACAGCTATCTCTCTCCAGAGATGTTCACTCAGGTTAATGTGCGGGCTCTGGCTGAGCCACTCAAGGATATTCAGAGACTTGTCCCGAAGCACCTACTGCATTGTCATAGCTGTGCGCTTAGGGTTGTTGTCCTGTTGGAAGGTGAACCTTCGCCCCAGTCTGAGGTCCTGAGCGCTCTGGAGCAGGTTTTCATCAAGGATCTCTCTGTACTTTGCATCGTTCATCTTTCCCTCAATCCTGACTAGTCTTCCAGTCCCTGCCGCTGAAAAACATCCCCACAGCATGATTCTGTCACCAGCATGAATTCACCATAGGGATTGTGCCAGGTTTTTGCCAGACATGACCCTTGGCATTCAGGCCAAAGAGTTCAATCTTGGTTTCATCAGACCAGATAATCTTGTTTCTCAAGGTCTGAGAGTACTTTATAGATGCCTTTCAGCAAACTCCATGGGGGCTTAAAATATGAATTTTACTGAGGAGTGTCTTCCGTCTGGCTACTCTACCATAAAGGTCTGATTGTTGGAGTGCTGTAGAGATGGTTGTCCTTCTGGAAGGTTCTCCAATCTCAACAGAGGAACTCTAGAGCGACCATCAGGTTCTTGGTCACCTCCCTGACCAAGGCCCTTCTCCCCCGATTGCTCAGTTCGGCCGGCCGGCCAGCTCTAGAAAGAGTTTTGGTGGTTCCAAACTTCTTCCATTTAAGAACGATGGAGGGCACTGTGTTCTTGGGGATCTTCAATGCTGCAGAAATGTTTTGGTACCATCCCCCAGATCTGTGCCTCGACACGATCCTGTCTCTGAGCTCTACGGACAATTCCTTCGACCTCATGGCTTGGTTTTTGCTCTAACATTCACTGTCAACTGTGGGGCCTTATATAGCCAGGTGTGTGCCTTTCCAAATCATGTCTAATCAATTGAATTTAACACAGGTGGACTCCAAGTTGTAGAAACATCTCAAGGATGATCAATGGAAACAGGATGCACCTGAGCTCAATTTAAAAAACAAACAAAATACCTTATTTATCTTTTATAAATTTGCTAAAATGAAGAAAAAAATCTGTTTTCGCTTTGTCATTATTGGGTGTGTAGATTGATGAGGAAAATGTTTTATTTAATCCATTTCAGAATAAGGCTGTAACCTAACAAAATGTGGGGGGAAAACACTACTGCCATACGGCAGTGACATTGGGCCCAAACATTTCCTCCAGGAGGTCCACTTTTTCTTTGTCTGTCAACCTGGACAAACTTAATCGAAGTGCCCGCTCTCCCACCACAGCCAGGCTCATGGTACCACCACAGCCTTGGATGGCATTACGAGAGGTGCTGAGGTTTAGGTCTGTAATTATACAGAGCTCATCCAAATCATCTGGATTCAGGGTGTCTGAATCCAGGTGATTCCCCACCTCCTCCAGTAACTCAAATCAAATTGTATTGGTCACATACACATGGTTAGCAGGTGTTAATGCGAGTGTAGCGAAATGCTTGTGCTTCTAGTCCCAACAATGCAGTAATATCTAACAAGTAACCTAACAATCTAACTAAGCCAACAATCTAACTAAGCCAACAATAAAGAGGTCGTGTTGAGTGCTCTGAATTATCTGGGCTGAGGATTTGTACATCTTCTGAAAAATGGAGGCAGAAAAGCATTCCATCTTTCCATGAAGGCAGGTACTGGTGTTGTTAGTAACACAACACGTGGGGTGGAGGTGGTCAGACAGTGATGGCTCCACTGTGTGGGGTTGCAAAACCCGGATTCCTCCATATTTTGCATGTCCAGGCTAAGGGAGCGCCTAGCAAGGATCTCACTAGTAAGGAACTTTTCCCACGTGCCCTGAGGAAAGCTGGGACAGTGGGAAGCAGTTGTTTAACAGTGGCCATACGGGATGGGAGTCTTTTCCCATCGTACAGGTCCCTTACGAAATCTTGACACCCACCAAGGGAGCCGGCCACTCGATGCAGAGTCTGTCCGAGGCTCACTTTTAAACACTGAAGAACCCAAACTTAAAGTTGGGAAGAGCAGCTCCCCCGTCTGCCCGTGATGAATGGGGCGGCAGGATAGAGGCGCGATCAGGAGTAATAGTGTTATCTGACTTGATAGGTGTTCCATTTCTTAAATATGAATGTTATCGCATATAGACCCATACACACAGGAGAAATAACCTGCTATTTCCTTGTTGCCCAGAGACAAGGCAAGCCGTGGTCACGCTCAATTACTCATCTAAGCAATATCCCTTTCTCTCTCCCACAGACAAGCAGACACACTAATTTTACAATGACAGCCACCGCTTTCAAATCTAATGGTGGACATTAATTGCGTCCAGATTGCCCTGTTCTTGTATGATGAGTAAGACTGGTTATTGAGGGAGAGTAGACGTGGGATATAAAGTGAAGTCATCTCCATTGTGATGATACCAGGCTGTAGCACCTGCCAATTCTGCCCACTGGGTGTTCCTCAGTGACATGTTGGGAAATGTTGTACTGGAGGTAACATATAAATAAAATGTCATGTGATAAGGAAGTGGTGATATCTGTATGATAATGTTATGTGATAACATCATCACACTACCTGTGTTAGCCTGTCATATATGATGAAATACACTAAACTGGCACAATGTGGCAGCACTAATAATGAAACTATGAATGGTAGGGGAATGAGAATCTGACTGCAATGATAGTCGGGGCTCGATAGGTAGAGCTCTTTTGCACAATAATTGTTTGAAATCATTCAATGAATTGATTTGAAGACATGCTGTAAATCATGATTTATGGAGGAAAAAATGTGCACACATTCACACTTCTCCTTTATTGTATTTCCAAGAACTTGTAAACCCCTTTTTCAAGGGTAGGCGTATTGTAATATTACAAAAAGGAAAGTGCATGTTCTTTCCCCTTTCCTGCCCCATGGACCACATGACTGCTCCATGCCTTCTACTCCTACCTCCTGACTGACTACTAACCTTTTTCTGTGAAGGCGGCATTGTGAGATTTGTGTGAGAGCGTGTTTGTGCTCGAGCGTGGATGTTGGTAGCTCAGAGGGTAGACACAGACTTTATCACAAGCTCCACTCACGCTGCCCTGTGAGTGCCCTGGGACACACACACACACACACACACACACACACACACACACACACACACACACACACACACACACACACACACACACACACACACACACACACACACACACACACACACACACACACACACACACACACACACACACACACACACACACACACACTCCTCCATGCCTCCCCTGTTCCCTCTAATGAAGATGGACAGAAATCTGCTTTGCAAACTATGAGTGCTTCCTTTAACTTATTGTTTCAAATTTAGAGAGCTTGTTGCCTCTCTTTGATTGTTTGTTTGCGAGAAGCAAAAGTGGCGATGGTTGAGAATCGTTTAAAGTGTGTGTGCTCACACGCACATGTGAATCAGCACAACCTGTGTCAATAATAGCATAGCAGTTAGAGCACAGGGCCAGTAACTGAAAGGATGCTAGTTTGAATCCACGAGCCGACAAGGTGAAAAATATGTTGATTTGCCCTTGAGCAAGGCACTTAATCCTCATTTCTCCAGGGTAGCTGTTGATAATTTGAAGCAAATTACGGACTCCTCTTTAAATCTGCATATTCCTTCAAAGCTTAGTTGTCCTGAGTCTGCACAACTCTGCCAGGACCTAGGATCAAGAGAGACGCTCAAGTGTTTTAGTACTATATCTCTTGACACAATGATGAAAATAATCATGGCCTCTAAACCTTCAAGCTGCATACTGGACCCTATTCCAACTAAACTACTGAAAGAGCTGCTTCCTGTGCTTGGCCCTCCTATGTTGAACATAATAAACGGCTCTCTATCCACCGGATGTGTACCAAACTCACTAAAAGTGGCAGTAATAAAGCCTCTCTTGAAAAAGCCAAACCTTGACCCAGAAAATATAAAAAAACTATCGGCCTATATCGAATCTTCCATTCCTCTCAAAAATATTAGAAAAGGCTGTTGCGCAGCAACTCACTGCCTTCCTGAAGACAAACAATGTATACAAAATGCTTCGGTCGGGTTTTAGACTCCATCATAGCACTGAGACCGCACTTGTGAAGGTGGTAAATGACATTTTAATGGCATTGGACCTAGGCTCTGCATCTGTCCTCGTGCTTCTAGACCTTAGTGCTGCTTTTGATACCATCGATCACCACATTCTTTTGGAGAGATTGGAAACCCAAAATGGTCTACACGGACAAGTTCTGGCCTGTTTTAGATAATATCTGTCAGAGAGATATCAGTTTGTCTCTGTGAATGGTTTGTCCTCTGACAAATCAACTGTAAATTTCGGTGTTCCTCAAGGTTCCGTTTTAGGACCACTATTGTTTTCACTATATATTTTACCTCTTGGGGATGTTATTCGAAAACATAATGTTAACTTTCACTGCTATGCGGATGACACACAGCTGTACATTTCAATGAAACATGGTGAAGCCCCAAAATTGCCCTTGCTAGAAGCATGTGTTTCAGACATAAGGAAGTGGATGGCTGCAAACTTTCTACTTTTAAACTCGGACAAAACAGAGATGCTTGTTCTAGGTCCCAAGAAACGAAGAGATCTTCTGTTGAATCTGACAATTAATCTTAATGGTTGTACAGTCGTCTCAAATAAAACTGTGAAGGAACTCTGCGTTACTCTGGACCCTGATCTCTCTTTTGAAGAACTAATCAAGACCATTTCAAGGACAGCTTTTTTCCATCTACGTAACATTGCAAAAATCTGAAACTTTCTGTCCAAAAATTATGCAGAAAAATTAATCCATGCTTTTGTCACTTCTAGGTTAGACTACTGCAATGCTCTACTTTCCGGCTACCCGGATAAAGCACTAAATAAACTTCAGTTAGTGCTAAATACGGCTGCTAGAATCCTGACTAGAACCAAAAGATTTGATCATATTACTCCAGTGCTAGCCTCTCTACACTGGCTTCCTGTCAAAGCAAGGGCTGATTTCAAGGTTTTATTGCTAACCTACAAAGAATTACATGGGCTTGCTCCTACCTATCTCTCTGATTTGGTTCTGCCGTACATACCTACATGTACGCTACGGTCACAAGACGCAGGCCTCCTAATTGTCCCTAGAATTTCTAAGCAAACAGCTGGAGGCAGGGCTTTCTCCTATAGAGCTCCATTTTTATGGAACGTTCTGCCTACCCATGTCAGAGACGCAAACTCGGTCTCAACCTTTAAGTCTTTACTGAAGACTTATATCTTCAGTGGGTCATATGATTGAGTGTAGTCTGGCCCAGGACTGGGAAGGTAAAAGGAAAGGCTCTGGAGCAACGAACTGCCCTTGCTGTCTCTGCCTGGCCGGTTCCCCTCTTTCCACTGGGATTCTCTGCCTCTAACCCTATTACAAGGGCTGAGTCACTGGCTTACTGAAGCTCTCTTATGCCGTCCCTGGAAGGGGTGCGTCACCTGAGTGGGTTGATTCACTGATGTGGTCATCCTGTCTGGGTTGGCGCCCCCCCTTGGGTTGTGCCATGGCGGATATCTTTGTGGGCTATACTCAGCCTTGTCTCAGGATGGTAGTTGGTGGTTGAAGATATCCCTCTAGTGGTGTGGGGGCTGTGCTTTAGCAAAGTGGGTGGGGTTATATCCTTCCTGTTTGGCCCTGTCCGGGGGTGTCCTCGGATGGGGCCACAGTGTCTCCTGACCCCTCCTGTCTCAGCCTCCAGGATTTATGCTGCAGTAGTTTGTGTCGGGAGCTAGGGTCAGTTTGTTATATCTGGAGTACTTCTCCTGTCCTATTCGGTGTCCTGTGTGAATCTAAGTGTGCGTTCTCTAATTCTCTCCTTCTCCCTTTCTTTCTCTCTCTCGGAGGACCTGAGCCCTAGGACCTTGCCCCAGGACTACCTGACATGATGACTCCTTGCTGTCCCCAGTCCACCTGGCCATGCTGCTGCTCCAGTTTCAACTGTTCTGCCTTATTATTATACGACCATGCTGGTCATTTATGAACATTTGAACATCTTGGCCATGTTCTGTTATAATCTCCACCCGGCACAGCCAGAAGAGGACTGGCCACCCCACATATGCTCTCTCTAATTCTCTGGCCACCCCACATATGCTCTCTCTAATTCTCTCTCTCTCAGAGGACCTGAGTCCTAGGACCATGCCCCAGGACTACCTGACATGATGACTCCTTGCTGTCCCCAGTCCACCTGACCGTGCTGCTGCTCCAGTTTCAACTGTTCTGCCTTATTATTATTCGACCATGCTGGTCATTTATGAACATTTGAACATCTTGGCCATGTTCTGTTATAATCTTCACCCGGCACAGCCAGAAGAGGACTGGCCACCCCACATAGCCTGGTTCTCTCTAGGTTTCTTCCTAGGTTTTGTCCTTTCTAGGGAGTTTTTCCTAGCCACCATGCTTCTACACCTGCATATTAATACACACGTGTACATGTGTGAAATAGGACAAATGTAAGCACCCACCAAATGATTCTAGCTAGGTGCAGGTCTCTGGTATCTGTCCTCTCAGAGCTGAAAGGCTAATCTATCTGCCCATGATGAATGTGGCGGCAGGAAAGAGGGGAGATCAGGAGTAATAGTGTTATCTGACTTGATAGGTGTTCCATTTCTTAAATATGAATGTTATCGCATATAGACCCATACACACAGGAGAAATAACCTGCTATTTCCTTGTTGCCCAGAGACAAGGCAAGCCGTGGTCACGCTCAATTACTCATCTAAGCAATATCCCTTTCTCTCTCCCACAGACAAACACACACACTAATTTTACAATGACAGCCACCGCTTTCAAATCTAATGGTGGACATTAATTGCGTCCAGATTGCCCTGTCCTTGTATGATGAGTAAGACTGGTTATTGAGGGAGAGTAGATGTGGGATTTAAAGTGCAGTCATCTCCATTGTGATGATACCAGGCTGTAGCACCTGCCAATTCTGCCCACTGGGTGTTCCTCAGTGACATGTTGGGAAATGTTGTACTGGAGGTAACATATAAATAAAATGTATTGGTCGCATACACCGATTTGCAGGTTTTATAATCCCCTAGAGTCCATTGAAGCACAGGTTTTTTTTATTTTGGAAAAGTTTTATTGACACAATTCCTTTAAAAACAGCTCATACATTGTTTACATCATTTACACACATAAAAACGGCAACAAAGCATAAAACACAGCATTTGAAAGTTACATTTAAATTTGTTAAAAAGTACATGTTGTTAAAACCAATGAAAACAACCATGAATAAAAGTACTTTCCTTGTAAAAACATCAAATCTGTAGAAGCCATTTAAAATGTGTACTAATGATCTAACAAAGGTAAAACATTTTTAAGACATGAAAAACATGTTAAAAAGCTGTCTTCAGTCCCTTGTACAGGAGCGGGGTGAGTCTTTATCAAGCTCACCTCATCCTGCTCTTCTGAATGGATCATCGTCCCGTCCTTCGGGGCACAGAGGAGATCCCTCCCCTAGGCGCATCGCCCTAGGCGCCGCAGCGCTGTCAAGCCGTGGCCGCCGGGACCTAGGGTGTTGTGGGGGACCCTTCGCCTGGGGTCGAGGCCCCCTTTCTTTCATACCACCCCAGGGCTTCCGTGGCTACCATGGCCACTGCCTGGGGGGTGGTCTCTACGTTTTTCGCTACCAGCAGGTTACGGGAGGACCACAGTACTTCCTTCAGGCACGTGAGGGTCGGCCAGAGCTTGGTGAAGGTCTTCGATGGAATGGGCCTTCGGCCCACCTCATACAGCACGAGCTGAGGTGTTAGGTCCTCCCCTGCTGGCAGACACGAGGTAATCAGGGGGCCTGCTTCCTTCCACAGGTCCCTGGCGGCTCTGCACTCCCAGAGCATGTGCCTCACCGACTCTTCTTGGCCGCAGCCTGGTCGGGGGCACGCGGATGTCCTCGCCATGCCCCGTGAGTGCATAACGGCCCTGACCGGGAGGATCTCGTGGGCGACCATCCGTCCCGATGCCGATTCAGGAGAGCAGGATGGGCCACGTTGCGCCAGTACATAATAGGATGCGTCTCAAGCCACCGAATCCGCCGAAGTTGCCTTTCCTTATCTGCAGTGAAAGGTGGCAGAGCTAGAGTTGTTTGTCATCCCGAAAAAAATCGATCTTCTCACGAAAACATCTTTAGCATCAAAACGGTTTGACCTACAAAACAATTATGACCACTCTATGGAAACGGGAGACTCTCACAAACATGATGGGGTCTCCGTACCTACCCAAAAAAGGGGTTCAATATGTGTAAAAAATAGTCATCAAATATATATTTCCTGACATTTATTATTATCTCCTTTAAAAAAAAAATGTTTTTGTAATTTTGAGACGTAATTTATTTTTCGTTTTTTTTAAATATTTTTTTTTATTATTGTTGCAATAAAGAAAATGTCACATCAATACAGGGACATTCCTGTGAATACAATGAAAATAATTTAATCATAGAACATTAGGTGAATAATTCAGCATAGACCCCCCTCTCACCCCATCTGATACAGTAGTAGGTATACCAGGATGAACTATGTTGGGAATACAGTATATTCATACACAGTGAGTAAAGAACAGTATATAAACATACAGGACAGGAGGAGGGACAGTAAAACAACAATAAATCCCTCTGTGTCAGTAACTTCCAGTTCCTGCCCAGACTTCAGGAAGCCTCCCGGTCGGTGCATTGACTGGCATCCTCCTCTATCTCCCCAACAAACCAGCTCAACAACAGAGCTAAACAACAGACTGTAACAAGCACAGTAAACAGACAGTGTTTGAGCACCCCTCTGTTTGTGTTGACACAGGGAAGTGTAAATCAGGGTAACATTGTCTGCCCCTCACACCTGTGACTTCCTGCAGAATCAATATTGGGTGCCTGTTGTTGAGGACTATCTCATGTCCCCCTCACATACAGCAAGCAACGTTTCACCAGCAGGCTCACAGTGTGGGAAGGAGCTTGATCCTGCACTTGTTTCCCCCTTCCCAACTCTGTCTCTGTCTTTGTGGTGGGTTATCGAGAAGACAATCCAATCAACTAATGTGGTTAGCAATGAACACCTGCCCACTCTGCATGTAACTCTGAAAGAGGGTATCTACAAACTATCCGTTTAAACAAAAAATGAGGCACTATCAGTGAGGACACATGGAATAACCTCTAATGCACTTTAGTAAATTCACTCTGAGCACTAATGGGAAATGCTTCCATGTTTTTACCTTTTTGCCCTGTCTTCTTTGCTCAGTCTCATTGAACTGTGTGACTGGCACGTCATAATTAACTGCAACGTATTTAATCCTGTTTACCTTAATGTTCTTGAACTACCAGGTATGCAAACACATTGATCCGATGTCACGTGAATGCTTCGCAAGATTACATTCACTCCTATGCCACAATTACTTGAATGGAATATACGTGCACAACCTCATATTTTTGGCTATTCTCTGTCCTGGAGGTTTAGCATCATGCTCATTGTCACTTCAATGGGTATTTTTTCCCGAGTTCCCAGTTATTTTGAAAGCCGCATCAGTATCGACACATGCTCCAAGGCTTCAGTTCTTTCTGCGTCATGTTTTGGAAAACGTCATTGTTGGAAAGATGCATCCTTAAAACACTCAAACACGTTTCTTTCAACATTTGGAGTGCAACACGTTGTTAAAAAAATCTTAATTGGGCTTGCCTATAAATTGGGAAAATGAATGCTTCTAGGGCATAGGTTAACTTTGATTTTGTTCGATGAAAATTATAGACCTTTCAAACGTTGTATGCAACGTTGTATTAATCATTATTGGAAAGTGACTTGATGTGATATGAGTTGTTAAATGGGAATGACGACTGTGTTGATATAATGGTAATTATTGTCAAAATTACGAATTTAACAACCATCAGAATTGTATTTTGTTTTAAGGTTATGCATATTAGGAAAAGTGATCGTGTCAAGCTAAATTGATCAAAAGTTGTACTATTGCAACATTTGAAGTACAGTCACATTTGATTCACCATGCTTTTCTGAAGCAATGCTTGTTGACAGATGGCAAGGACTGGTCGGACTGCTTATTTAAGTAATAAAGCAGGAGGGCGTGTGGTATAAGAATGTGTTCTTACCTGGTTTGCCTAGTTAAATATATATATATATATATATATATATATATATATATATACATACACACACACACACACACACACACACACCAAGGCTAAGGGCTGTTCTTAGTCATGCTGAGTGCCTGGATACAGCCCTTAGCTGTGGAACATTGGCCATACACCACAAACCCAGAGGTGCCTTATTTCTTATATAAACTTGTTACCAATGTAATTAGAGCAGTACAAATAAATGTTTTGTCATACCCGTGGTATACAGTCTGATATACCATGGCTGTCAGCCAATCAGCATTCAGGGCTCAAACCACCCAGTTTATAATTGTCTAGTCTACTCCTTCTATCCCATTCCAGTGCTTGACATAATAGCTGGTCTACTAACCACCGGTTCTGGCAACCCATCATCATGCACATCTGGCAACCATCATTACGCACACCTGCGCCCCATCATGAGACACATCTGGACTTTATCCCTACCCTGATTACTTCCCCTTTATCTAGCGCTCCGTTGTATCACCCATTAGGTAGTATTGTTTCCTGTTTAGACTCTGCTCCGGTTTTTCTATTCACTCAATGCTTATGCCTATTAAACTCACCTACTCACTGTGTCTCCATTACAATCATCCTAAATTTGCAACAATGTCAATGAGCGTTATCAGCATCTTTTCTTTGTGGAACCTCAAACTGTCGTGATTACAGCTGAGAAACTTTGCAATGTCTTATCCTAAAACCTACTCTGAGCTGAGTTTGTCTTAAGACACCGATGTCACAGGAAGGCCAAAAAGATCATAAAGGACAACAACCACCCGAGCCACTGCCTGTTCACCTTGCTATCATCCAGAAGGCGAGGTCAGTACAGGTGCATCAAAGCTGAGAGCGAGACTAAAAAACAGCTTCTGTCTCATGGCCATCAAACTGTTAAATAGCCATCACTAACAAAAAGAGGCTGCTGCCTACATACAGACTTGAAATCACTGGCCACTTTAATGGAACACTAGTCACTTAAATAATGTTGACATATTTTGCATTACTCATCTCATATGTATATACTGTATTCTATCTTACTGTATCTTAGTCTATGCTGCTCTGACATTGCTTGTCCAAATATTTATATATTCTTAATTCCTTTAGATTTGTGTGTTGTGAAGTTAGATATTACTGCACTGTTGGCACTAGAAACACAAGCATTTTTCTACACCTGCAACAACATCTGCTAAACACATGTATGTGACAAATACAATTTGATATGAAGCATGTGTATGGAATAAAGTGTACTACAGCCAGATTTAGAAGTATGTCAGGACCCACCTTGCTGAGAAAGAACAGTATTCCGCTCCATCCTAGCTTCTGCCCTCAAGGCAGAATCAGGAAACCTGTTATCCTCTGAGTAGCAGGTTTGTAATTACACATACAGGCTTGAGCAACTGAATGATAATCAGCACGAACCACTGTATAACATATAGGGGTGGTTTCCCAGACACAGATCAATCTTAGTCCTGGACTACCAAGCTATTTTAATAAAGATTCTCCATTGACCGTACTTCATGGTCCAGGACTATGCTTAATCTATGTCTGGGAAACCAGCCTGTAGTGCATAAAGATGTGGGTAATGTATCCTGGGAGGTCAAGGATCAAAGTTGAAAGGATGGACCAAGTCATTGGTGTAGGCTACTTATTTGTCTTCTGCGTCATCCCTTCAGCAAATCACCCGGTATAGTATATGGGCTATGTACAATCAACACATCTTTTCCGGAGAGGATTGTAATTGAAACATTTTACACATAAGAACGCTGAAAAACTAAACAAAAAATGGAAAATACATGTATGGAATAAAATGTAAGCTTTATTCATAAAGCACTTTCACAAATGCCCTGTAAAAAAATAAGGACCCCCAAAAAATGAGAACGCTAACAGTTCCTACAATAAATAAATAAACCTACGGTACTATTTAAATGACTTCTGATGGCTGGAGTGTTAGCTTGCTATGCAGATGTTCTAAATACAATGACAGATCCTCTGAGAAACTGATGGGAGACCAGACTCCTGAACTATACGTTACCATAGCAACCATGTGGTCTATAGCACAACACATCATACGCTTTACCACGGTAACGATACAGCGTGGAGGAACACGGGTCTGGACCAGCTTCTGGAGGATGAGTTCAGTTAATACAGTACACAACACAGGTCCTTTCAGCAAAAATAATAGGAATAACAATGAATTAATCTTGTCAACCTTCCCAACGCCCTTTCCACCTCCTGTCCTATGTCTCCACTGTCCCACCCCCTGAGGCATCTGTATCCAAAGACTGTGGTTTTAACCTCTACTCTGAATGCCCTGCCTGCCTCCCCCTTTTGACTGGGCAACTACCCATCTTCCACTACCATGGTCCATACCTCATCAAACCTTTTACAGCACAAATATCATTATCACCCTAAAATAATGAAATCCTTCTATGAAGTTGTGCGCTGACAGAAGTGACAACATACAATATACCTTTTCTAATGTAGGATACCAAGACACACATAAGCACAGAAACACTAAAACACTGAAAGAATATTCACAGCTATGAACCTATTCTTAGACACATAGACCACACACTCACGCACAACGGCCATTCTAACCCAATATCTAAGATTATTAGCCACCCTTGTCGTCGTAGGTAAAAACAGTGGCTGTGACGTCAGTGCTCCTATCGGGGGCCTTTGTTACGACCTGCTCTGTTATAAAAACACTAACTTAACAGTAGTAAGTAGCAATGTGCATCAGATGATACCCACAAGATAACCATGATCTAAGAACAAATGAAGTCCTCAAGCAGGCAACTATTATGTTCATACGCTGGTGTTAATGCCAGTATTAAGCAACTTGTATATGAGAAATAGTTGTAATAATAACTATAATTAAAATGTCCCCTGCATTGGTATAATTGTGAACCAGAAATCTCATAGGAATTTACGAATGACCTGGATTTACAAAATTGTTAATTGACAGCATTAAAAAAAAGCTCCACTGCATATACCTATAAAAAGAAATGAATTCAAGTAGAAATTCATATCTACAAAGAATTTTAAAAAGAACTGCCAAAGCTGGGATTTCCAACGTGTACAGTCTAGGCGCAGTGAACCAGTCTGGTCTGCCATAGATGCCGAGGGGAGGGGTGCTATCACATAAGAAGTATACCACTGACACTCCTCCAATCGCTGTTACACGTGCGTTTATCTGTCTACCTGTCTTCAGCTTCTCTGGGGTCAGATGAGTTGTACTGTGTCTGTAGTCGGGGAACTGAATAGCCTTTGGCTTCATCAGAGGCACTAGTTTAAGCAAATGTTATTTGTGGGTCCTTCATGTTTGGCTATTCTTTACAAATACCCACCCAAAAGCTGAAAACATAAAAGCATACAGAAAACACAAATATACACAGATATTTAGATACACACCCAGATGCCAACACATAATGGCTGCATTATACAGCCTGTAAGGTGCTGAAATGTAAATAGAAGCCATGGCAACACAGAGATGATACCCTACTGGGAAGCAGTTGACTCCCTGACTGGGTAATGGCAGAACTACTGAGAAACAGTGAGTCTACCATGAAAATCTGAACAAAAGATCTAGCTTTAGCCTACAAGGAATTGGCAAAAAGCCAGGCCACAAGTGTCCATCACAACTCCATGAAAGCACAGATTTTAATTACATGAACACACGGATGCTAAACCCTCAGTGAAATAATAGTTTGAACGAGAGGACATTTCTCTGCAACTCAAATATGAAAAATAAAAGTAACATCATTCTTATAAAAACAACACTTGTGTGTCATGGTGGGATAAGAGTACAAAGATGTTCAAAAATACAAATCAACTAAAATGTTAAAGGTCCAATGCAGCATTTTTTATCTGAATATTAAATCATTTCTGGGTAACAATTAAGTACCTTACTGTGATTGTTTTCAATTAAAATGGTTAAAAAAATATGAGAAATGATTCTTAGCAAAGAACAATTTCTCAAGCAAGACTTTTGCTCGGACTGACTGGGAATATTCTGAGTGGGGAGGGGAAAACTAGCTGTTGGCAGAGATTTTTGGAACTCTTTCTTATTGGTCTATTAACTAAATTACCGCCTGGTGATGTCACTAGCCAGGCCAAAGCTTCATCCCACCAAAACAAGCAGACATTTCAGGTAGTCTTTTCAAATAGCTCTTCACGAAAAGGGCATTATGATCATGTTCACAGTATTATTCCAACATCGTAGTATGGAAATATAAAAACACAGGATCACAATGTTTTTGACTGTACTGGCCTTTTTAAACGGATACTATGCAGTGAAAACCTGTCTGAATATATCCCAGCACTTATCAAACGGCCTATGAGTGGCGTGGGGGTGGCCGTGCCCCTGCCTGGTGCGGAGGAATGAAGGAGGGGCTCTGACATGTAAACCAGTCTGCAGCATGGCTCTCCTTCACTACAGCACTAGCAGATCAGGGGGAATGATTAGAGTGTGCTTGAAGAACACATCAATAGGGGCTGAGTTAGGGTGTACACTGGGTGCAGGGGGGTAGGGTAAATGAGCAGTTACTGGGTTTTCCGTGACGAGGGGTTTCATCGATTTATCTCCTCTTTAGGACTCCTGTGGTACCACCTCCATCATCTTCTGGCATAGCGCCGTGGAAGAGACTGGGGGGAGAGACAAATACACACTTTATAATCAGAAACAGACTACATCATGAAGACAGATCAAGAGTACAGTGAAGCAATTCATAAGTAAAACTTACAGATTAATTGAAGGAGCCATTTGGGCTTGTTTTGCCACCAAACGCCAATAAAGTAGACTGGCACTCCCGTGGCAATGATGCCAAAGCCGATGGCACACTCCACAGGTGTTTTCCAGATGGACACCACGATAAGGAACATACAAGCCAGGACGAAGCTGATAGGCAGCAGGATATTCACCTGGGGGAAACAGTTCAATGGGATACTGAATACATGACAAACAGACAAACACATTGAAACTCCCGCTAACAAAATACACAGAGAATGACTGGATTCAAACTAAACTCATCGAGGAAATTGAAATAGGAAAATAATGTGAATTTGTGTGACCGTAATTGGCAAAGCATCTTTATATACTAAATATAATATTTTAAATCCAATATTTTGAAAATAAGGAATCCTTTCATCAGAAAATACTCAGTTTCCTCAGCTTTACTGAGGTACATGCCTAAGGTTAAATTTCTGACGAGGGTTAAAGGTGAAATTCTGACTAACCAAATGGCATTCATCCGGAGGACCAGAGAGAGAGGGAGAGTGTTGGTGCTCTTGGTCACACAGTGATCAGAACACTAACTCACATACAGCTGAATGTGGAGCACAAGACCAGTAATCAACTGTCATCTTTTCAGAGGCTGACAAAGGCTGTGTGTGATGTTAAGCCACACAAACTTAATGAGTACCAGCGAGTGCGTATATGAGAGAG
Organism: Oncorhynchus gorbuscha; assembly: GCF_021184085.1. Lineage (NCBI taxonomy): Eukaryota > Metazoa > Chordata > Actinopteri > Salmoniformes > Salmonidae > Oncorhynchus > Oncorhynchus gorbuscha. The sequence continues at coordinate 42,827,659 of NC_060173.1, read as the reverse complement.
AGATATTCAAAGGCCGACAATTGAATGAACAGTGTTGGGGAAAAAACTCCACCCCCTCCTCTGTGGTGGCACAGACCAGGCCACTGTATGGTCCTCTGTCCCAAACACACAGGACATATTTATGTGGTCAATAGATAAGATAGATCCATCTGAACCACCAGCACTGTGCAGCGATGGCCTCTTTCACTTCACTGCCTTTCTCGGCCACTCCCCTCATTAACACATCGCTATGTCAACCAGGAATTAGGGGTCCATTCTGAGGGCAGGCAGAGGACCCACAGTCCCACAGTTGCACAAAGGGGCTCTGTGTGCCCAACAGTCCTAGGGCGACTGTATCAGTGCACATGCTGTTCTACCTTCACTAGCCAGCAGCTCATGCCCATGGCAGGTCACACTGCAGCCTACGCTTCCAAGTAACCAGTTCCAGTTCCAGTTCCTTTTAATCATTCTCTTTTTCTCCCTCGCCCTTCTCCCTCTCTGGTGCCTGATCAGTTGATAACAGGTTAGAGGCATTACACATATTCTCACCTTGATTGGTCGTTCCAGCTCAGGTTTCTTGTAGCGCAGCCACATCATGCCAATGATCGCCATGGCAATACAGAGCCAGTTGAAGAAACTGAAGAAGTTGATGACGGAGAAGATGTCGTTGGAGAAGGCGTACAGCAGCGTCATCAGGCACTGAAGGAGAGAGGGAAGTGTGTGAGAGAGAGGGAGGTTTGGAATGCAGCAGACAGCAGTGACTATCAACGACAGCCATGGGAAAAAGCTAATATGACAATAATACTGAGCCTCAATTCCCTTGGATTAATGTTGGGACTTCCAATATGTTTTACTCGTTGAATGATGAGAGCCCTTGGTGTTGGGGTGGTTTTGAGAAGCCCCTGGTTAGATGGAGCGTTTGTGTACGTACTGTGAAGATGAGTGACGGCAGAGGGGTCAGCAGGTCGGGGTGGATCATGGACAGCAGACTGGGGAGGTGGCCCTCTCTTGAGCCCACAAAGAACAACCTGACAGAGGACAGGGGTTACAGTAATTCTACATACACACAAACCAGAGTAGTCCATGAAGGAGCACACTCGCCGTTGGCGTGTGTGTGAATCAAAGCATGTGTGTGTGTTACCTGGATGATGTAAAGAGAGAGCCATTGACGGAGCCGAAACAGGACAGTCCCACAAACACCGGGATGATCCAAGCCATGGGACCCAGGTGGTAGTTTCCAAAGTCCTGACAGACAGACAAACAATTTCAGCAAACTGTCCATCTACCAGTCACTGGGGCTGTGTGTACAGGGACATAGAGCGATGTATTTATAGCCAGAGATTGTGTGTGCTTAAGGGAACATAGAGAGTACAGTATGTGCAGGCTGCATGGTGTGGTATGGGGGAGAACTCACCACAGCCACTGCCTCAGAGCTGAGCATCTCATCTGGGCTCAGAGTAGTGAAGTAGGCCAGGTTAGTTAGTACGTACACCACAGTGACGATGGGAAGGGAGATGATGATTGCACGCGGCAGGTTCCTGTGGGAGAGGGGGGCAGTGAGGGTTACGCAGTTAAAACTCTTCAGCTGTGACATTATACTTCCTATGCTTACTTACATCTGAAGAAAATCTCATGTAATTCTACATTTAATACGGACTGAGAAAGGGATCGTGCCAACATAAAACATGCATGTACCAGTAATTCTTCTAAATTCACAGGGAGTCATTCTTGACATATAGCATGTTACAGGGAACACAGAATAGAGTTGACACTCACTTGTAAGGTTCAATCATTTCTTCTGTGACAAAGTTCAAGTAATTCCTGCAAGATGAGGATGACATGGTTTAGAGACACTAGCTAAGTTTCCATCCAATTGGCGACAGATTTTCATTTTCATTTTAGAATCCGCCTAAACCCCACCATTGGTGGGGTTTCACCAAATGGACTTATTGCTGCTAAAAAAAGTAATGTACTGAATAAAATCTAAAGTTCAATGTGTTTCCATCGCATGTTAAACTCTACCGATAATGTTGTCACAAAAACGGTTGTGTTAAATAGCAAATGCGCCTACACTGGGCATGGCATGTGCGCTCTAGCCAACAGCTCACAGATACAGTGCGGGTAGGCTAGTCTACATTATGAAATTATTATGGATAAGAGCGAGAATATTTGTATTAGTCAAAAACGCCAGTCAAGCATCGATCATCATGACACCAAACTAAGACTCTTGATATTTATTGAAAAAAGGAGCATCTAGAACCTGTGAAGTTCATCATAACATATTTCATATGTAACCTAATAAATTGTGTGGTTTCCCCGAGTCGAGGTGGGAGGACCACACACCATATCATCGTACGACTCCAAGTTTACTTCGATACAATGGTTATTATATAAATATTTGCACATAAATACATTTCCACCGTAATTTCTTGCATAACACATTTTACAGACACAAAAACATCCCACCACGTCGAACAAACAAATGATCTGTCGGCATTTCTAAAATTATACCGAAACTTCCTGTTTCCATCACAGCTGTCGTAATTTTACTCGCATAAAAACATGTTTACAGACAAACAGACAGAACACCGTGTGTAAATCTATTGTAGACAGGCTGTGATTTCATTGAGTGTGAGTGAGGATAAAGTATTCAATCATACAGTAATGTTCATGTCCCATAGAGCAACAAAACAGTGCTAAAAATACCAAGGGTAAGAGGGACTGTTTTAGGTTGAAACCTGAGCACCATGCATTGGGAGGATTAGTCTGAGCAGAGTTTTCAATTCACTTAGTACAGTTCTTAATTGGTCAGCACTCCTAAAAAGGTGATTTACAATGGGATTATATGGAGGATAAAATGCTGCTCTCATGTTAAATACTCCTGGATGTGTCAGTCAAATTCTAGTTCTCTGTACTTACCAGCCCCCATAGGCAAACAGACCACTGTACAGGGCCAGACCAATGTTCCCAAAATCGTAATTTGAATTCTTGAAAGAATTTTCTGGTAGGAGATTGACTGTGTCACCTGGAAGAAGGGAAGAAAGAGTTGGAAAGGTAAGTCCAAAGTTGACACTGAATTATTGACCACAAAGTGGACAGAATGAGCAGCCCTGTGAATTGTGTCCGAGCAGGGCCCTGGAATGGCGAAACACAAGATCACATAAATGCACCATGAAAACTAAGATCAACATGAGAAAGTTTAAAAAATAGTGGAAGACCAGACAAATATTCCCAGACAAAATACCAGTGTTAATACCAGAGCTAGATTAAAAGGCTGTGAGCAGTGCTTGGGTTCAACCTAAATCCCCTATAATAAACAGCTATGGGGGTTTCACTAAATCCACCACTCAGGGGGGTAGAATGGCGATGGGGCTACCTGTTTTATTAAATGAAAAACAAGACAAATATGTGGAACGTATACGCCTGAGGGGGGACACAAGGGATGGACATTCCAGGAGTACCAGCCGGCCAAAAGAGCCAGACATCCTCAGAACAAACAACTCCCAGAGAGTTGTTTCAGACAGAGGCCCATGCTTAACCAGGACCAGCACTGGGCCGTGTCCCTCTTCATGTAGGACCATGACCTTCCACCTTTATTGTCCCCGAAATTCCAACCCTAAAGCCTGCATGACACCCCGACATGGAAAGGGTCTTTCCAGGGTGGTGCAACATCAGCTAGTACACTGAAACTATATGACACAAATACATAGTAACCACAGTCCTATATACACGGAGTGTACAAAACACTAGGAACATCTTCCTAATATTGAGTTGCACCCCTCTTTGCCCTCAGAACAGCCTCAATTCGTCAGGACATGGAATCTACAGTGTTAAAAGCATTCCACAGGGATGCTGGGCCATGTTGACTCTAATGCTTCCCACAGTTGTGTCAATTTGGCTGGATGTCCTTTGGGTGGTGGACCATTCTTGATAAACACAGGAAACTGTTGAGCGTGAAAAACCCAGCAGCATTGTGGTTCTTGAAACAAACCTGGCACCTACTACCATACCCCATTCAAAGACTCTTAAATATTTTGCCTTGCACATTCAACCTCTGAATGTCACTCATACACAATCCATGTCTCAATTGTCTCAAGGCTTCAAAAATCTTCCTTAACCTGTCTCCTCCCCTTAATCTACACTGATTGAAGTGGATTTAACCGCTTTGTCAAGCATCGAACATCCCAACAGTGTATTGGCTGCTCTCCACACACACACACACACACACACACACACACACACACACACACACACACACACACACACACACACACACACACACACACACACACACACACACACACACACACACACACACACACACACTCTTCTGAATGCCTTGATATTGGTGGTGATGGAAAGGTGAGAGGCAGTGAGTGAGCGTGTGTCTGGGTAGATGACTGACTGAAAAGAGTCACGAGAGGCCGTTTTGGCCTCAGCTCATGTGACCCACCGCCCGCCCGGGACAGGCCTCAGGAGCCTGCCATCGGTTATTCACATGACTGCAGTACCAGGCAGAGGGAGGGATGCAGTGGCATTAGGGTCAGGCATGGCAGAAAAGCGGGCAGGCAGACAATGGGCCAGACGGGCCCCAGTGAGTATTACCAGTTCAGACATGACTCTGCAGAATGCAGATAAGTGTCAGAGCCTCGAGGCAGTTTGTCTGAATGGGAGCTACCACTGTGAACACACCACATCTTTCAGACACACAGTGTACAGTATGTAAAGTATGGGTGATCTGTACCTTTCAAGTTGTATTAGTCATATGTACAGGATACACATGGTGTACACCGTCCAGTGAAATGCTTACTTGCAGCTTCCTTCTCGATAAGAAATAATAAAAGATAAGAATAGGAGAATCAAGTAAATGGCTCATTAGAATAGAATACATTTTTTAGCATGAGTCTAATTTATAGTCCAATATTTACGTGTTTTGGGGAACGGGGCATTGGGGGGGCAAGTGTTTAAATTGTGCAGTATTTAGGATTCATAATAAGAGTCTGGTAGCAGCAGTTGTGATGTGTGTGTGTGTGTGTGTGTGTGTGTGTGTGTGTGTGTGTGTGTGTGTGTGTGTGTGTGTGTGTGTGTGTGTGTGTGTGTGTGTGTGTGTGTGTGTGTGTGTGTGTGTGTGTGTGTGTGTGTGTGTGTGTGTGTGTGTGTGTGTGTGTGTGTGTGTGTGTGTACATATAAATGTCTGTGTAGGTGTGTGTGAGTGAGTACATGTGAGCTAAGGTGCAGAGAATCAGCAGGTGGTCAGTCCAGTTCAAGTGTTCAGCAGTCTGATGGCTAGTAGAGAGAAACTATCTCTGAGTCTGTTGGTATCAGACCTCATGCTCCGATACCGTCTGCCTGATGGTAAGGGAGTGAACAGCTCGTGGCTGAGGTATGTGGGGTCCTTGATGATGCTGCAGGCCTTCCTCAGGCACCGTTTCGAGTAGATGCCCTGGATGGGTGTGCACTGTCCCAGTGATGTACTGGACATTGCCTCACCAGGCCGTGATGCAACCGGTCTGGACGCTCTCGATGGTGCAGCGGTACTATTTGTAGAGGACCCGGGGCGGCATGCTGAATTTCTTCAGCCGCCTTAGGAAGTAGAGACGCTGTTGCCCCCTATTCACAATAGTGGTGGTGGTGTTGGTCCCTCGGTGATATGTGTGTGTCATCTATCTCAGGTTTCTTGAGCAATTTCAGGTCAACACATCACTACATCAAACAAGTCTATCCTTGTTTGATGAATAAAGGTTCATTAATTCATACCAGTGAAACATTAGATGATCCTAAAAGAGCTCTCCTCTTGTAAACTTTACCTGCACCTTTCTGCCTGAGAGATAGCTTTGGGATAGCTGGCAGACACAAAGACAGCCAGTTCTTTCACACACATGCTGCCAAAGAGGAGCGGTGAAGGGTTGACATAATAAAATGGGGTCATACAGGAGCTGGTATGCTGCCTGTATTCCTGAGTTTGTACAGGGAAATATAAACAAAGATGGCTGCCACTTCAGATCATAAATGGATTAGATCAACATGTCCAGGGCGGTGAGCACAGAGGTGCATGCCCCCGAATCCCAAAACTAATATTTTCAGGAACTCCTACTGAGTAGTAGATGACTATGGAATAGTACAAGTACAATTACACGAGCTGAGATTACAACAGCAGGCCAATTCTAATCTTTTTTCCACTAATCTGACCAATCCCATCTGATATTTTTCAGAGCTGATCAGATTGGTCCAAAGACAATTCATGAAAAAAAATATCAGAATTGGGCTGCCTGTTTCAACACAACCACTGATGGCCAGTAGTGTGTACATACAGTGCCTTCAGAAAGTATTCATACCCCTTGACTTATTCCACATTTTGTTGCAGTCGGAATTCAAAAATGTATTAAATATATGTTTCTCACCCATCTACCCCATAATGACAAGGTGAAAACAACAAATGTATTAAAAATTAAATACATAAATATCTAATTTACATAAGTATTCACACCCCTGAGTCAATACAAGTTAGTGTCACCTTTGGCAGCGATTACAGCTGTGAGTCTTTCTGGGTAAGTTTCTAAGAGCTCTTCACACCTGGATTGTACAATATTTGCATTTTATTATTTTCAAAAATTCTTAAAATTAGTTATTGATCATTGCTAGACAGCCATTTTCAAGTCTTGCCATTGCCAGTTTAAGACAAAACTGTAACTAGGCCACTGAGGAACATTGAATGTCTTCTTGGTAAACAACTTTGGTGTAGATTTGGCCTTGTGTGTTTTAGGTTATTATCCAGCTGAAAGGTGAATTGATCAGACTGAAACAGGTTTTCCTCTAGGATTTTTTCTGTGCTTAGCGCCATTTCTTTTTTATCCTGAAAAACGAACCAGTCCTTAACGATTACAAGCATACTCATAACATGATGCAGCCACCACTACGCTTGAAGATATTTAGTGGTACTCAGTATGTGTTGTTTTGGATTTGCCCCAAACATAACACTTTGTATTCAGGACAAAAAGTGAATTGATTCGCCACATTTTTTGCAATATTTCTTTACTGCCTTGTTTGCAAATAGGATGCATGTTTTGTCATATTTATATCTGTACAGGCTTCCTTTTCACTCTGTCAATTAGATTAGTATTGTGAAGTAACTACAATGTTAAATAACGTTCATCCTCAGTTCTCCTATCACAGCCATTCAACTCTAACTGTTTTAAAGTTACCATTTGCCTCCTGGTGAAATCCTTGTGGTTTCCTTCCTCTCTGGCAATGGAGTTAGGATGGACGCATGTATCTTTGTAGTGACTGGGTGTATTGATACACCATCCACAGTGTAATTAATAACTTCACCATGCTCAAAAGGATATTCCATATTTTTATTCTTACCCATCTACCAATAGGTACACTTCTTTGCGAGGCATTTGAAAACCTCCCTGGTCTTCGTGTTCGAAATTGACTGCTCGACTGAGGGACCTTACAGATAATTGAGATGAGAGATGAGGTAGCCTTTCAAAAATCACGTTAAACACTATTATTGCACACAGAGTGATCCATGCAACGTATTATGAGACTTGTTAAGCACATTTTCACTCCTGAAACGTATTTAGGCTCGCCATATCAAAGGGATTGAATACTTATTGACGCAATACTTTTCCGTTTTTTCATTTTGATTTAATTTGTAAAAACTTCTAAAAACATAATTCCACTTTGACATTTTGAGGTAATGTGTGTAGGCCAGTGACACAACATCTCAATGTAATCTATTTTAAATTCAGGCTGTAAAACAAAACGTGGAAAAAGTCAAGGGGTGAGAATACTTTCTGAAGGTGCTGAATATTCTGTCACGTCAGCCAAGGGGAGACACGGGGCTTTTCTGATATAGTGACGGTCGGTGCGTACCTGCTGCCTAACCTGTATTTCTGAGTTGTAAGGTTAAACAAATACAAACAGGGCTGCCACGTCATCCAGTCAGGTCGCATAGACTAAATCACTCCCTGGTCACTGAGCAATGGCCCTCGTCGCTCTGTTCTCTGCTAATCTGTCTGGAATATAAACAGCTATCTGTCAACCCTCATTTGACACTTCAGTTTAATTCTGATTTGCATAAAGAAACAGGGACAGTAGTTGTCTATTTGACACGAGGGCTGAATGGGAAGAATCATTGACATTTTACCATTTACCCCCATCTTTATCACTAGCACATTTACATTAACAGCCGCCCCTCAGGTAAGGCTAAGCTCTGAATTCAACTCTTCCCGTTTCTTTGTCAAGCGATACTGGCTTGGCCTACAAGCAAGCAGTCTCCAGCTCTAGGTTCTCCTAGTTTGGATCAACTTCCTTATTTGGTCAAGATAACAAAACAATGGCCCGGTAGTTTAGAACTTCTTAAAACCACTTGCTCCTACCTGGCACGCAGGCGTCCCATCTAGAGCTCTGGAAATGCAAATGCGCTACGCTAAATGCTAATAGTATTAGTTAAAACTCAAACGTTCATTAAAATACACATGCAGGGTATTGAATTAAAGCTACACTCGTTGTGAATCCAGGCAACAAGTCAGATTTTTAAAATGCTTTTCGGCGAAAGCATGAGAAGCTATTATCTGATAGCATGTAACACCACAAAAGACCCGCAGGGGACGTAAACAAAATAATTAGCATATTCGGCGCTACACAAACCGCACAATAAAATATAAAACATTCATTACCTTTGACCATCTTCTTTGTTGGCACTCCTAGATGTCCCATAATCACTATTGGGTCTTTTTTTCTATTAAATCGGTCCATATATAGCCTAGATATCGTTCTATGTAGACTGTGTGATAAACAAAAAAAATAGCGTTTCATAACTTAACGTCATTTTAAAAAATTCAATACTTTAGGTATTAGTACACGTTAATAAGCGATAAAATTAATCAGGAGGGAATGTAAATTCTATAGGTGTCGTCTGGAAAAAAACATGGCCGGAGAGAGCTCGACCAAAACATTTTTATTTTTTTTAACCTTTATTTAACCAGGCAAGTCAGTTAAGAACATATTCTTATTTTCAATGACGGCCTGGGAACAGTGGGTTAACTGCCTGTTCAGGGGCAGAACGACAGATTTGTACCTTGTCAGCTCGGGGGTTTGAACTCACAACCTTCCAGTTACTAGTCCAACGCTCTAACCACTAGGCTACGCTGCCGCCCCAAAACATCCGGTCAGAGACCGGAGGGAATCGATTCCCTTGAACCGGTTAGACCAAGAATCAAAGCTGAATCAAATGACAAGACTCTAGACAACGTGTGGTAGCTGTAGGCGCTGAAACCTCGGTCTCATGTAATTCGGTTCACTTTGAACAATTCCTGGAAGTAAGCGCAAGGATATTTATTTCCATTTTCAGTGATCAGGTTTTCCTGCGCTATTCGATGAAACTCACGTTCTGTAAAAGTCACAGCCGTGATTTAACCAGTTTTATAAACGTCTGAGTGTTTTCTATCCACACATACTAATCATATGCATATACTATATTCCTGGCATTAGTAGCAGGGCGCTGAAATGTTGCGCGATTTTTAACAGAATGTTCGAAAAAATTAGTGGGTAGAAGGAAGAGGTTAATACAATATCAGTGTATAAACAGCAACCGGTGGACTGCATGGCACATATCTGGTCTAACCTTTAAATCAAGTGCTTGAAAGGTAGAAACAGGTAAGCCTTGTATGATTAGCCACCTGGAGGCGACTGTGTTGTGTTTGGGGATGGGTTAAAGTCAGTCACAGCAGCTCGGTGAGCAGCTGGGTTAGGTTGTAAATAAACCATTGAGAGATCCCGTTACACTACTGACTACCTTCAAATGAATCAGCAGATAACATGTGATGGCGAAACCAAGGCTGGGCTGCCTCTTTCATAAGGAGCCAAGGGGAGAAACTTGTTTTCAAACAGAGACATAGAAATGTACACCCGACACACGAGAGACACGCAGACAAGGAATGTCCCTACAGAGGACTCAGGACTGGCTCCCAAAGACAAACAAAAATGCTTTTGATTGAAAAGGAACTGGATCATTGGAGTAGCCTAATGAGATTATTTTTGTAACAATCCTGTTGTCATTAACCTGGTAAAGCCTATTACAAATGAAGGAATGACCCAGAATCGTACACTTCATCCATTAACCCTAGAAGACTGTCTGGTGTAGATAACAGGCATTCTGAAATGCACTGAAGTGAGGATGTCTCTCAGTCAAGAAGAGAAGACAAAGACAAGTGGAGCATTCATTTGATCTCCGTGGTTAGATTTCTCTCTCCCACCCAGTGGAGTCCCAACCGGACCAGACCGGACCAGACCAGCTCTGGAAGACCCTCCTCCATACAACAGTCCTGAACTGGCAGCAGGAGGACTCTAATAACTCAACATAGGGATATTTCACAACACTGAGTCAGTCACAGGGCAATAAAACTACTATCACCCACAGACAGATATAGACAGACAAACACACTTAAATCATTTAGCAGATGCTTTACACAGAGTGACTTACAATTTGTGCATTCAACTAAAGACAACCACTACCATGACCAACCTTCATAAAAATGAGCCTCTATCTGAAAGATCTGTCCTAGAAAAAAAGGTACAATATTATATTTTTGTGAGAACTTGACAGTAAGCAGTGTCGTCCCATGCTCATTGGGGCATGCAAGAGATTAATTGACAAATCCATCAATAGAAAACGCACAATACCATATATCGATCTTGCAGACACAGCTCTTCTTTATTAAAATGTATCCCCCCCCTCACAGAACCTACCGTCCGTCTGCATGTGACCCCTGGAAGAACCATGTGGATGGAGGAGAGGAGAGTGGGGCTGCTGTATTGAAGACAGGAATACAGTTTGACCACTGGATGAACCATGTGGATGGAGGGGAGGAGAGTGGGGCTGCTGTATTGAAGACAGGAATAAGAGCGTTTGCTAAATGACTTAAATGTAAATGTAATACAGTTTGACCACTGGATGAACCATGTGGATGGAGGGGAGGAGAGTGGGGCTGCTGTATTGAAGACAGGAATACAGTTTGACCACTGGATGAACCATGTGGATGGAGGGGAGGAGAGTGGGGCTGCTGTATTGAAGACAGGAATACAGTTTGACCACTGGATGAACCATGTGGATGGAGGGGAGGAGAGTGGGGCTGCTGTATTGAAGACAGGAATACAGTTTGACCACTGGATGAACCATGTGGATGGAGGGGAGGAGAGTGGGGCTGCTGTATTGAAGACAGGAATACAGTTTGACCACTGGATGAACCATGTGGATGGAGGGGAGGAGAGTGGGGCTGCTGTATTGAAGACAGGAATACAGTTTGACCACTGGATGAACCATGTGGATGGAGGGGAGGAGAGTGGGGCTGCTGTATTGAAGACAGGAATACAGTTTGACCACTGGATGAACCATGTGGATGGAGGGGAGGAGAGTGGGGCTGCTGTATTGAAGACAGGAATACAGTTTGACCACTGGATGAACCATGTGGATGGAGGGGAGGAGAGTGGGGCTGCTGTATTGAAGACAGGAATACAGTTTGACCACTGGATGAACCATGTGGATGGAGGGGAGGAGAGTGGGGCTGCTGTATTGAAGACAGGAATACAGTTTGACCACTGGATGAACCATGTGGATGGAGGGGAGGAGAGTAGGGCTGCTGTATTGAAGACAGGAATACAGTTTGACCACTGGATGAACCATGTGGATGGAGGGGAGGAGAGTGGGGCTGCTGTATTGAAGACAGGAATACAGTTTGACCACTGGATGAACCATGTGGATGGAGGGGAGGAGAGTGGGGCTGCTGTATTGAAGACAGGAATACAGTTTGACCACTGGATGAACCATGTGGATGGAGGAGGAGAGGAGAGTGGGGCTGCTGTATTGAAGACAGGAATACAGAGTTATATATTATTATTATTATTATTATTATATTATTATAATTATTGCGAGTCTTAAATCCACCATCTTAGAATGTTTAACAAAAATACATGCAAGTACACCACCAATGTTATGGTATATTGACTCTAGTCTGGTGCTTCAAAAGGGGACTCATTACTCTCTGGCATGCTAAGAAACTCTCATGTGCCAGCTCGACTTCAGATGTATCCAAATATACTCCTTACTACTACTTCAAACATAGTAATTAGATGTACTCCACCAAAAACACATGATTTCACATGATGGTAAAGCACCCAAATCCGACACAATCATATTCTACAAACATTGACTCAAAGCTCTCAATGCCTCACTCAACAATTAATATCATCAGATTGTCTACATTATGCCCTGAGTGGACTCTGAGGGCAACCTCCATCGGCTGACTGATTCATTCAGGCAAGCTTACGCTTCACTAGGTCACTGGCTCTTCCAGAAGAATGGCCGTTGCTGGTCTGGTTCACTCCAACGTCTGCCAGTAAAGCCTGCCAGGAGTTAATGCAAATCTTGGTGTCTCGTTCTCCCTCCTGCTCAGTCTCTCTCTTTTCATAGTCTCTCAGTCTCTCTCTTTTCATAGTCTCTCCATCTCTCCCTTTGTATGTGCTCCAGCTCTGAATGGAGAACAATCCCGGGCAGTGTTCTGGGCACGCCACACCACAGTCAGCAGTTCTGACTGCAGAACAGTTCAGCCTGAGCCAACCTGGCCAATCGCATCCACCAGGCCATAGATTCAGCCCCAGCCAGCCCAAATTCAATATGTATTTGGTATTTTATTAGGATCCCCATTAGCTGTTGCAAAAGCAGCCGCTACTCTTCCTGGGGTTCACACAAAACATGAAACATAATACAGAACATCGTAAGACAAGAACAGCTCAAGGACAGAACTACATACAACTACATACATAAAAAGGCATACATAGCCTACATATAAATGCATACACACAAACTATGTATGTCAAATAGGGGAGAGGCGTTGTGCCGTAAGGTGTTGCTTTATCTGTTTTTTGAAACCAGGTTTGCTGTTTATTTGAGCAATATGAGATGGAAGGAAGTTCCATGCAATAATGGCTCTATATATAATACTGTAGGTTTTCTTAAATTTGTTCTGGATTTGGAGACTATGAAAAGACCCCTGGTGGCATATCTGGTGGGATAAGTGTGTGTGTCAGAGATGTGTGTAAGTTGACTATGCAAACATTTTGGGATTTTCAACACATTGTTTCTTATAAAAAGAAGAAGTGATGCAGGCAAATTGACCACAATTAAGCCCAAAAAGAGATACTACTAGAGTAAAACAAAAATGTCATTCCTTGATTACATTGAGAAACGGTCACAACCCTTTTTTTTTATTGGGAACAGATTTCCTAAATTAAACAAATGTTCCCCTCTGTGGGGAAACAGCTTATTGGCCATGAAAGCCAAGAGGTGCCGCCACTTCCTGTTCCTGATCACGTGACTCAGACTACATCGTTATCGGCCCTGAATTCCTTTCCTGTCCCATTGCACTTTATGTCTTATCTGTTTGGTTTGCACTGTGCACATCCTCCTGTAAAGGGCATTTTGTAGAGTGTGGTAGTGTAAGTGATTATGTATGGCCGTAGCTTACCTTTCCCAATCTCCACAAAGCCCACAATAATGATGAGGCCCAAGGCAAGGAGCTTGGCAGCAGCGAAGGCATCCTGGACCCGCGTGGCTGCCTTCACACTGTAACAGTTTATAGCAGTCAACAGCACTGGGCAAAGAGAGAGACAGAGGAAGAGAGAAACAGAGTGTGTGAGTTATTCCTTTCTATTTTTGACTACTGTCTACATCAGTGGTTCCCAAACTCTTTATAGTCCCATACCCCTTCAAACATTCAACCTTCAGCACACTCTCAAATGTTGTTTACCATCATTGTAAGCCTGCCACACACACACTATACAATACATTTATTAAACATAAGAATGGGTGTGAGTTTGTCACTTCCCACAAGCCGGGTTGTGACACAGAGTTCTTACAGGACCAGGGCACAAATAATAATATAATAATCAATACTTTTGCTCTTTATTTTGTCATCGTACATATAAAACCTTATTTGTTCATTAAAAATTGTGAATAACTCACCACAGGTTAATGAGAAGGGTGAGCTTGAAAGGTGGCACATAACTCTGCAATGTTGGGTTGTATTGGTGAGTCGCAGTCTTAAATCATTTTACACAGTCTGTGCCTGTATTTAGTTTCCATGCTACCGAGGGCCGAGTATCCACTCTCACATACAGTATTTGATAACCTGTAAAATCGTCAGTGTTTCCTACTTACAAAGCATGTAGAGGTCTGTAATTTTTTATCATAGGTACACTTCAACTGTGAGAGACGGAATCTAAAACAAAAATCTAGAAAATCACATTGTATGATTTTTAAGTAATTAATTTGCATTTTATTGAATGACATAAGTATTTGATACGTCAGAAAAGCGTAACTTAATATTTGGTACAGAAACCTTTGTTTGCAATTACAGAGATCATACGTTTCCTGTAGTTCTTGACCAGGTTTGCACACACTGCAGCAGGGATTTTGGCCCACTCCTCCATACAGACCTTCTCCAGATCCTTCAGGTTTCGGGGCTGTTGCTGGGCAATACGGACTTTCAGCTCCCTCCAAAGATTTTCACACAGGTGCTTCGCTATATCACATTTGACATTGTCCGTAAGCTTGACTTCATTTGCTCACAAAAATAATACAGTGATGGAAAGACCTGTGTGTTGTCCTTGTTAATGCAGACAGAGAAGAGCTCCAACTTCTTAATCATAGCCTCAATTTTGTCCCGCACATTGAATATAGTTGCGGAGAGTCCCTGTAATCATAGATTCCGATCATTCAGGCAAGAAAAAACATCCCCCAGATTGGCCAGTCGTGTGAGAAACGCGTCATCATGCAAGCGGTCAGACAAGTGAAAATGATGGTCAGTAAAGAACTTTAAGCTAGTCTCTCAAAAACAAAAATGTGTAAATACTTTGCCCCTTGATAACCAGCACACTTCTGTATGTTGTAAAAGTGTTACATGGTCGCTGCCCATATCATTGCATAATGCAGAACATACACGAGAGTTCAGGGGCCTTGCTTTAACAAAGTTAACCATTTTCACTGTTGTGTCCAGAAGGTCAAGCTGCCAGGCATTCCCTTGGCAGCAAGACCCTCTCCGTGGATGCTGCAGTGTACCCAAGCGTCGTCGGGAGCAACTGCTTGCATGGGTGTTACCACTCCACTATGTTTCCCTGTCATGGCTTTTGCGCCATCAGTACAAATACCAACACATCTTGACCACCAAAGTCCATTTGATGTCACAAAGCTGTCCAGTACTTTAAAAATATATTCTCATGTTGTCCTGGTTTCCAGTGGTTTGCAGAAGAGGATGTCTTCCTTAATTGACCCCCCCATAAACGTAACGGCCATATACCAGGAGCTGTGCCAGGCCCGCCATGTCTGTTGACTCATCCAGCTGTAACACATAGAATTCACTGGCTTGTATATGAAGCAGTAATTGTTTCAAAACATCTCCTGCCATGTCACTGATGCGTCGTGAAACAGTGTTGTTTGATGAAGTCATTGTCTGTATAGTTTTTGATGGCCTTTTCCCCCAGCATTGTCCCAGCCATATCCGCGGCAGCAGGAAGAATTAAGTCCTCCATAGTAGTATGGGTATTGCCTGTCCTAGCCACTTGGTCGCTCACCATATAGACACTTCTAGCCCCTTCTTATTAATGGTATCTGTTGCGTTTATACAGTTGAAGTCGAAAGTTTACATACACTTAGTTATTAAACCTTGTTTTTCAACCAGTCCACAAATGTCTTGTTAACAAACTATAGTTTTGGCAAGTCGGTTAGGACGTCTACTTTGTGCATGACACAAGTCATTTTTCCAACAATTGTTTAAAGACAGATTATTTCACTTATAATTCACTGTATCACAATTCCAGTGGGTCAGAAGTTTATATACACTAAGTTGACTGTGCCTTTAAAACAGCTTGGAAAATTCCAGAAAATGATGTCATGGCTTTAGAAGCTTCTGATAGGCTAATTGACATCATTTGAGTCAATTGAAGGTGTACCTGTAGATATATTTCAAGGCCTACCTTCAAACTCAGTGTCTCTTTGCTTGACATCATGGGAAAATCTTAAGAAACCAGCCAAGACCTCATAAAAAAAATGGTAGACCTCCACAGGTCTGGTTCATCCTTGGGAGTAATTTCCAAATGCCTGAAGGTACCACGTTCATCTGTACAAACAATAGTACGCAAGCATAAACACCATGGGACCACGCTGTCTCCTAGAGATGAACGTACTTTGGTGCGAAAAGTGCAAATCAATCCCAGAACAACAGTAAAAAGGACCCTGTGAAGATGCTGTAGGAAACATAACCTGAAAGGCCGCTCAGCAAGGAAGATGCCACTGCTCCAAAACCGCCATAAAAAAAGCCAGACTACGGTTTGCAATTGCACATGGGGACAAAGATCGTACTTTCCTCTGGTCTGATGAAACAATAATATAACTGTTTGGCCATAATGACCATTGTTATGTTTGGAGGAACAAGGGGGAGGCTTGCAAGCCGAAGAATACCATCCCAACCGTGAAGCACGGGGGTAGCAGCATCATGTTGTGTAGGTGCTTTGCTGCAGAAGGGACTAGTGCACTTCACAAAATAGATGGCTTCATGAGGAAGGAATATTATGTGGATATATTGAACCAACATCTCAAGACATCAGTCAGGAAGTTAAAGCTTGGTCGCAAATGGGTCTTCCAAATGGACAATGACCCCAAGCATACTTCCGAAGTCGTGGCAAAATGGCTTAAGGACAACAAAGTCAAGGTATTGGAGTGGCCATGACAAAGCCCTTACCTCAATCCCATAGAAAATTTGTGGGCAGAACTGAAAAAGTGTGTGCGAGCAAGGAGGCCTCCAAACCTGACTCAGTTACACCAGCTCTGTCAGGAGGAATGGGCGAAAATTCACCCATCTTATTGTGGGAAGCTTGTGGAAGGCTACCTGAAAAGTTTGACCCAAGTTAAACAATTGAAAGGCAATGCTACCAAATACTAATTGAGTGTATGTAAACTTCTGACCCACTGGGAATGTGATGAAAGAACTAAAAGCTGAAATAAATCATTCTCTCTACTATTATTCTTCTCTCTACTATTCATTCTTAAAATAAAGTGGTGATTCTAACTGACCTAAGACGGGGAATTCTTACTAGGATTAAATGTCAGGAATTGTGAGAAACTGAGTTTAAATGTATTTGGCTAAGGTGTATTATATAAACGTCCGACTAACTGGTCATGTCTTGCTACTCAAAAGTCGTCTTTATTCTCACTCAAAGAACTCCTGTGGCTTCTTTTTAAAATGATCATGTTTTGTTTCTAAATGTCTGCGCAAGAGTGAAGGTTTCCCGTGAGTGAGTAACGGTTAATGTGATTGGATGTTAATTATTTGACTAGGCTACCTGTATTTGACATTGTGTTGTTATTTCGCTGAACACTAGCTGGTTCCATTTTATTTTTGGCAGTGAAACGAGGCTACTCAGACAAGAAAATAACCTCACCCAAATGTATAGCCCCGTTGGAAAATGTAAATGTACTGTTTAAAAAACAAAAAAATGTGAGTCACAATTTTAATTTGGCATACCCCAGACGGCATTGTGCCTACCCCAGTTTGGGAATACCTGGCCTACATGAATGAGTCCAAAAAAATAATCGTTCTCCCTCTTTTTGTAAACTCAATGAATCTTCCTAAACGTACTAAATATTTGTGTAGATTCCATTCAGCACACACAGGACAATGTGTATGTGATAAGTGTGACAAACTGCTGTGTGGTGTATCATGTGGCACAGAGGGGGGAATCGTTCAGAGACCTAGTAAACAGATACTTGAGGGAATAAAATCAAGCCCCCCACAGCCAGCCTTCCCTCCCTGTCCACCAGCCCTCCTCTCCCTGTCCCCCAGCCCTCCCCTCCCTGTCCCCCAGCCTCCCCTCCCTGTCCCCCAGCCTCCCCTCCCTGTCCACCAGCCTCCCCTCCCTGTCCACCAGCCTCCCCTCCCTGTCCACCAGCCTCCCTCCCTGTCCACCAGCCTCCCCTACCTGTCCACCAGCCTCCCTACCTGTCCACCAGCCTCCCCTACCTGTCCCCCAGCCTCCCCTACCTGTCCCCCAGCCTCCCTCCCTGTCCCCCAGCCTTCCCTCCCTGTCCCCCAGCCTTCCCTCCCTGTCCCCCAGCCTTCCCTCCCTGTCCACCAGCCTTCCCTCCCTGTCCACCAGCCTTCTCTCCCTGTCCCCCAGCCTTCCCTCCCTGTCCCCCAGCCTTCTCTCCCTGTCCACCAGCCTTCCCTCCCTGTCCACCAGCCTTCTCTCCCTGTCCACCAGCCTTCTCTCCCTGTCCACCAGCCTTCCCTCCCTGTCCACCAGCCTTCCCTCCCTGTCCACCAGCCTTCCCTCCCTGTCCACCAGCCTTCCCTCCCTGTCCACCAGCCTTCCCTCCCTGTCCCCCAGCCTTCCCTCCCTGTCCCCCAGCCTTCTCTCCCTGTCCCCCGGTCTCCCCCATTAAACATGATTAACTAACAAACACTTCAAAGCACCATAAGCCGTAAATCAGCCCGGGTAACAGTAGGGAACCCAACAGCCTTTGTGTGGACCCACAGCACAATGAGGGCCTGTGTGGGAGAGTACAGTATAGACTGGGAAGAATGGCACATAAACACGAAAACGCACACTCCCGCTGAGGGTGAGAATGAGAGCGCAGAGCAGTCCTGTTGCCTGTAGGATCAGGGCAGACAGGCTTCAGATTCTCAGCCTCCTAAACACACCACATGGACTGAGACTGAGGTTTCCCCACAACCCACTAAAGAAGCCATACAGGGCCAGCCAGGGGGTCACTATAAAACCTCACTACTGGGACCTACAGTATGCACTAAACTAAAAGCACAGTGACCTAATAACTACAAAACACTAAACAAATAGGTCACTGGAACAATAACTCAAAATCGGTCAGACAAATCCTATAGCCTAGCACAACAACTCAATAGATCAGCAAATGTGGATAAGAGTGGCTTGGCTATCCAGACTGACCCTGTCCACCACCAAGACCAGAATAAGCAGACTGGACTAACAACATCATGGCTTCAATTCTATCTCTTTATCTATACTTTCGCCCTGGCCTGGCTGCGGCCTTATCTCAGTTTCTATCATGTGGTCACTGGCGATTACACACTTAGAATAGGGATTAGAGACTAGCGCAAGTACTGATCCGTACAACATTCACACACACAGAGTCTGTGAGAGCTTTTTCCACCAGGCAGGAAGCAGCCATGAGCCTGGCTTGAATTCAATCTCTACAGTACCACGGCCCTGCAATGATTGCCGCTGACGCTTCTGCTTGCGCTGTCCACACATTTCTCATTGCAAAATGTATTGACAGATGGTACTGTTAGGTCTGGTATTCAGCATCCACTGGGAAGTGGTAATGAACACTGATCACACAATGTCCAAAACCCTCAGTGGGTTAGACACAGAAAGAGAATCATGTCAGAGTTTGAATAGAATGTTATATATATGGGGGGATACAATCTTCCCAGATCTGCAGATTTTGCTGCGAGGAGGCAGAGTCATTAGATCATTTATTTTGGTCACAAGTCCAGGAATGGCTGAAGAATTGCAACATTTACCTAGAGCTAACACTGCAGATACTGTAGCAATACTGGGTGATTTAAAAAGTCATAGTCAATCGATCAATAGTATAATAATAATTTTAGCAAAAATGTTTCTTTAATTTACCATCTGTAGAAACTATGAGAATAGGACATTCCGTAACTTTTGTGAAGCATCACAGCACAGTTGAAAAATATATGGCAAATAGAAATCCAAAATGGATGGTGTTAAGAGATAGATGGGAGGAGCTGAATGGAGCTGAAGGGAGGGACTAATAACAAGATAACCAATGTAAAACATACTGGGTCTGTAAAATGTATATAGGTTCAGAACTTTTGTGAAATAGCACAGTTACAAATAGAAATCAGATGGACATCAGAAATGGAGGAAGGCCAGGACTAAAAACAAACAAAATATAACTATTGTAAAATAGACTGTCTGTAAAATGTGTATAAACTGGAAGTAGAAGCCTAAGTGTTATTGTTTATTCGTTTACCCCATTTGGGGGAGGGGTGGTAGGGTTTGCAGGGAATAATAAAGGCAAATATATTGGAAGAACTGTGCAGATGCAAAGTTTGGAAACAGAATTACGGTCAAATCTCCCTCAGTTTTTTATGCGACCACGTTCTTCAAAAACTTTGGTAGATATTGACTCCGAATTGAGGATTCAAAGATGTCTGCAGAAGAAATGGGGTGTCAGCCATATAATGACACCTTGAGTTTGAAACAATCTCTTTTGGTTATTGAACTACAGTAGGTGGATTTACATCCGTTAAGGTAACAGAATTCTGGTAACGGAAATACATCATGGGTCCCTAATCTGTATTGGGTAATTCCACCAATAAGCTGCCTTTTGAGTAGTGTAACTTCTTTGGGGGAAGATTATTATTTATTGTTTTAAAGTAAAATTACATTATGTCATCATTATGTTCATGTTCAACTTAATAAAAAACACTTTCTCCCATCTCAAGGGGTTAAATAAATAACAAATCCTATAGTAACTGCCTATTTAGTGCCAAATAAAGCAGGGTTGATAGCATGGCTATCTATGGGTAACAGGGATGACATGTTACACTCAATTTTCCACCACAAAACACCAGAAAATGGCCAAAAACAGTAGAACCAGCTCACCTGTTTTTACACTATGGTTTGACTATTAGCTGGTCAATGTAAAAAAAAAAAGGGAATAGTTTCACCATATTAAAACGACAGTTCAGTTCACGTAACAGGGTTGACCTTAAAATGAGGGACAATCGGTTGTTCGTTTTTAACGTTAACATTCATTAAATAACATTCAGAAATGACTTTGTCAAAGCAACAACATACCTAGGGTTTACAATGATGGTGAATACTTCAATATAATATAATTGAAAAGCTTCAAGCTGGTACGTTAATGCTAAAAGATATACATCAAGAAACATGACGCTTATGTGTATACAGTACATTGCATTCAATTGGGGGAAGATTAGTGTCAATATATTGATGCCAAGAGATTCGCATCAAAGACATGATGCCAAAGTGAATACATTTCATTCAATAGGGGGAGAATTAGTGCAACAAAATTGATTCATAGAGATAGCCATCATAGACAGATGCATAAGTTTAAAAAAAATCCAAAACAGTTTCACATTGTGGAGACTGCTGGTCATCTCAAACAGACTTTTCAAATCCAAATTTGCCCCATTCATTTTTTGTTGTAAAAATATAATTTAGCTATCACCCCATCTACTTTTGTGACTATGTACCATTTGGTTTTGAAGTAGGCTGTCATAAGAAGCTTCAACATTTCAACCTCATGTTGTAGGCTATTATACAAGGACTTTACAGATGATTTGCAGCCACTGTGTTAAAAAAACAAATAGCTTTTTAATAATAATAATAAAAAACAAATAGCTTTTTCTCTAATCTATTGATGATCAGATACTTCAGTCGTAACTGGCTCTGTTGCGCTCACATTTTACAGGTGATAGCAGTGGTAAAGTTGTCTACAAACTTAGATTTTTATTTTTTAACAATAGCATACATCAAAACGTCTCCAGTGCTGCTGCATGGGCTCATTCGTTGTCTTGCTATCAATTACACAGGCTGTGTGACCTATTTCTTAGACGACTCATATAGAATATCTGTGCATTAGTGGTGGGGTAGGCTAAATAAATACAACAGAATAGGCCAAATTAAAATAAAATTGATAAAAGGAAAAAAGCTGCATGCCCAGAGCTCGTGGCTGAGCACGTGCTGAACAATCCCATACGTGAAATGTGTTTCTAGTCTCAACCGTTCTACCGATGTCACTCAAAAGGACCTTAACTTTAGGTCAGGCTTCAAGTGAGGCCTACCCTTTTGCCATGTAGTGGGGGAGGGGTGAAAATAAAAACAAATAAATATATATATTTTTTTACCCCTTTTTCAGCCCAATTTCGTGATATCCAATTGGTATTTACAGTCTTGTCTCATCGCTGCAACTCCAATACGGACTCGGGAGAGGCGAAGGTTGAGAGCCATGCGTCCTCCGAAACGCAACCCAAACACGCCGCACTGCTTCTTGACACAATGCCCACTTAACCCGGAATCCAGCCGCACGAATGTGTCGGAGGAAACACCGTACACCTGGCGACCGTGTCAGGAGTCAGTAATGGGACAAGGACATCCCTGCCGGCCAAACTCTCCCCTAACACGGACAACGCTGGGCCAATTGTGCACCACCCCATGGGTCTCCCGAGCGCGGCTGGCTGCGACAGTGCCTGGACTCGAACCCAGAATCTTTAGTGGCCTTAGACCACTGCGCCATTCATGAGGCCGAGTTTAACATTTATGTACACTACCATTCAATAGTTTGGGGTCACTTAGAAATGTCCTTGATTTTGAAAGAAAAGCACATTTTTTGGCCATTAAAATAACATCAAATTTATCAGAAATACAGTGTAGACATTGTTAATGTTGTAAATGATGCAGATTTTTATGGAATATCTACATAGGCGTACAGAGGCCCATTATCAGCAACCATCACTCCTGTGTTCCAATGACACGTTGTGTTAGCTAATCCAAGTTTATCATTTTGAAAGGCTAATTGATCATTAGAAAACCCTTGTGCAATTATGTTAGCACAGCTGAAAACTGTTGTTCTGGTTAAAGAAGCAATAAAACTGGCCTTCTTTTGACTAGTTGAGTATCTGGAGCATCAGCATTTGTGGGTTTGATTACAGGCTCAAAATGGCCAGAAACAAAGACCTTTCTTCTGAAACTCGTCAGTCTGTTCTTGTTCTGAGAAATTAAGGCTATTCCATGTGAGGAATTGCCAAGAAACTGAACAGCACAAACTGGCTCTAACCAAAATTCAAAGAGGCGTGGGAGGCCCCGGTGCACAACTGAGCAAGAGGACAAGTACATTAGAGTGTCTTGTTTCAAAAACAGATGCCTCACAAGTCCTCAACTGGCAGCTTCATTAAATAGTAACTGCAAAACACCAGTCTCAACGTCAACAGTGAAGAGGCAACTCCGGGAGGCGGGAATTCTAAGAATCTTCTGAATACCACCCCTACCCATCTTCTGTATACCACCCCTAACTTGTCACAACACAACTGATTGTCTCAAACGCATTAAGAAGGAAAGACATTTCACAAATGAACTTTCAACAAAGCACACCTGTTAATTGAAATGCATTCTAGGTGACTACACTCTATGCCAAGAGTGTGCAAAGCTGTCATCAAGGCAAAGGGTAGCTACTTTGAAGAATTTGTTTAACCATTTTCTGGTTAGTACATGATTCCATGTGTTATTTCATAGTGTTGATGTCTTCACTATTATCCTACAATGTAGAAAATATTAAAGAATAAAAGAGAAACCCTGAAATGAGTAGGGGTCCAAACTTTTGACTGGCACTATATACACATACAATATGACCAAAAGTATATGGACACTTCCTTGTTAAACATTAATATGGAGTCGGTCTCCCTTTTGCTGCAGTAACAGCCTCCACTCTTTTGGTAAGGCCTTCCACTAGATGTTGGAACATTGCTGTGGGGACTTGCTTCCATTCAGCCACAAGAGCATTAGTGAGGTCGGGCACTGATGTTGGGTAATGGCCTTCCCCAAACTGTTGCTATAAAGTTGGAAGAACAGAATTGTCTAGAATGTCATTGTATGCTGTAGCTTTAAGATTTCCCTTCACTTGAACTATGGGGCCTAGCCCGAACCATGAAAAACAGCCCCAGACCATTATTCCTTCTCCACCAAACTTTACAGTTAGCACTATGGTGTATATTTATACTCTGGAATCCAACACTGCTCATCCTAATATTTCTATATTTCTTAATTCCATTATTTTACTTTTTAGATTTGTGTGTATTGTTGTGTGTTGTTAGATATTACTGCACTGCCGGAGCTAGGAACACAAGCATTTCGCTAAACCCGCAATAACATCTGCTAAATGTGTATGCGACCAATAAAATGTCATTTCATTTGACGCCCTGGAACAAAGCTACTGCCTCAAGCATTGTACACAACCAACAAACATCTATAGGTTGCATGCGCACATAGAGTACCATTTGAGATGCAAAATACCATCTAAGATTAACGCTTATGCGCTTTGAGGTTCGCAGACCAGGCGCCGTCAGCACTCCTAATCACTGCTGGATGCTTCTCAGCTAGCTAGCCAGCCATTGTAGCCAATTTATCAAGGTGACAGCTAAAGCACAAGCAACTGAGATTTCTTGGTTGTAGTGCTAGCTAGCTAACTCTCCCAAGTTTGACCACTGCAATTGTGTATTGCATCATCCATTTCGTATGATATGTTACGTCCTTTTTTTCGGGTGCAATTCGTATGCTATGTTACGAATTCAATTCATACAATATGTTATGAACTTGTTGTGCTTAAGATCCCAGACTGCATCTTTAACTAGAGAGATAAAGAAGAGAGAGACAAAAAGAGAGAAAGAGGGAGGGGTTGTCCAGACTGCTCCACACTCTCGCTTTGACCACAAGACACAGAAAGAAAACAGTTATGAGCTAAACATAACAGTATGCCAGTGGAAGGGAGGACAGTAGAAGGTGACCCTGTGGTTTGTGACTACTGTGATTTGTCATTGTAACCAATTCAATTGCAGTAATTCCATTGGTGATTTTTCTGTAATTCTGTTACCAATTTGGTAACAACAATGGTGTATGCATATATGTATATGCCATTTAGCAGACGCTTTTATCCAAAGCGACTTACAGTCATGTGTGCATACATTCTACGTATGGGTGGTCCCGGGAATCGAACCCACTACCCTGGCGTTACAAGCGCCATGCTCTACCAACTGAGCTACAGAAGGACCCTAAGTAAAAACACTATAACTAATTGATAAGTCTACCCTGTACTTGTTACTTCTGCTTACTTTCATTATCGGAGAGAAATTAGAATGTGGGTTTTTGTTAATGGCATTAAAAGGCACAAGGCAATGTTTCTTAAACTTACAGAAGGCAAGTAATTTCAAGTGTTGATATGAGATGGCAGGGGTCTTTACTTCAACACGATTGTTGACAAATACTTTTTCTGGTAGTCTAGATGTTTTCTAATACCCCTTTTCCATCTGTTTGACCAGTAATCAAAGCCATTACCTATTCATAATTTTTATGATGGAAAATTGTTGAAATATGGCTTAATTTCCCAAAAATATAGACTTAGCTTTCATTTGACACCCAGTTTATCATACTGCTAAGAACTTCAAATGTTGGTGCTCATGGGTCCTTTTACATGGAAATGACCTGTGTATTGCACGTGCAATAGAGTAATGCTATGTGCATGAGACAAAAGGCTGAATTAATTGAATTTGCAATCTATTGTAGATTTTTTATTATTTTTATTATTCTTATTATTGTCATCATTAATAATGAATTATCGTATCTAAAATATAGATACAATTTCCATTTGAGTTAGATGAGACATTATGGCGCGTGGGTGACGCTGGCTCTATAGGCCTACTAACCAAAGATGATGAAATAACGCTGTAGTTTTACAACAGTAGCCTAGTACACCCAGTGTTTCCGTTTGGGTGAGTCTCGTGCGGCTGCCAAGAGAACAGTGCATAATACTACGATATCCGTATGTGGCGCAATCACACTGGACACAAACGTCATTTCAACGTCAATTCCGCGTTGGTTCAACGTCATTTAATTTAAACAAACGTGTATTCAACCTGTGTGTGCCCAGTGGGATGCAACGTGTAGGCTACAACAGTTCCAACTTCTAATCGTGCTTAGTGTGGTAATAGTGAATTGCATCGGCTTGGATACTTACAGATGCAAAGACAGGCTATCAGCTTCGCCCCATTCTCGGGCACTGGGCAATCAGGGAAAATGGGCTTGAGGAGGTAGGTAGCGAAGACGTACGCGACAATGTACTGCGATGATGGCCGGATGATTAGCAACTCGATCCACAATTTCAGGAAAGCCGGCAGGGAACCATACACTTCAAGGATGTAAGCATAGTCTCCACCTGATTTGGAAATAGTGGTGCCCAGCTCAGCATAGCACAGGGCACCTATGGTTGAGAACACTCCACACACTGCCCAAACAATAAGGGACAGTCCGACTGACCCGGCTTCCTTTACCACTCCAGTCGGGGTCACAAATATACCCGAGCCGATAATGGTACCCACAATGATAGCTACGCCATTCACCAGGGTAATGGTTCTCTCTAGGACAACCTTATCTTCGCCGGGTACAGATACCTTGTCCGGGCTTCCCGGTGCGCCTCCCGTTCGGCTCGAGTTTCCATTCTCCCCTCCGGCCGGGGAGAGCATCTTCTCCGTAACCTCCTTGTCTTCCACATCCCGGTCAACTGACGAATTCGAATTTCTTTTCTTTAAACTAGACATTGCTCGATCCTATGGGGACACGGCTTTTAGCTTGTTGTCTGTGTCTCTCCTTGTGTTGTTTTTTCTATTCAATGTCTATGATTCTGTCTGAGTCGCTCCTGTAGCACAAATACACGATGCTGCCGTAGCTGACACGGAAAAACGTGCTTGCTCTGTGCTGTGTCAACGCAACTCCTGTGTATAAAGGACTCGAGTAGAATGCATTCAGGGGAGAATCTCAAGTGCCCTGTTGCGTCCTCTCTCCTTACCTCCCTCCCATTGGAAAAGGTCAGAGGGGCGGGACCTCTGGCTTTCTCATTCAAATTGTTTTTGAGGACGCGACGAGGAAACATTTGAAATTGTCATATGGGCCAGTCTCCTTCTTTTTTTTGCCTGTCATGACAGCGTCACAAATCCACCCCAAATGATGCTGCTGAGTTGCTAAATGTGAGACCGAAGCTTTTACGCCCTCTAGTGATGTTTTCGCAGATACAAACCGTTTAAGAGACCAAACTGCCAGACAAGCTGAAATGCTTTTGTTGGCATTCTCTGCTAGGCAGTTAAAGAGTGAAAACTGAGATCTTTTTTAGGAAATTACAAAATACAAAATGGCCATTGTGGTAAAGACGCACTAGTTGCCAATCCATACGCATTCCTTTCATTATGTGACATGTTGGCCTTTGTTTATCTGTGCCACATTAAATATATCACAAGTCGTCCATTTAACTTTAATCCTTGACATTTCAAAGAATCTAGAATGTTTGTTTATGGTAATTCTTGTTAGTTTACTCAATATATTATTGGGGTATACATTAATTTAGCCTATCGCTTTCATTCTACAAGTGGACATGTAGCTTGAAGAGCTCACAAACTGCGTTGCCTACACTTATGTGGAATTAGTTTTGGTTCATTAAATTCCATTTACATGTTTTATGTCAATTTCTTAATTGTCTGTTGTCTGGAGCGCTTCATGATGGCCTATGCATTATGTGTGAACGGGCGCACATAAAAGTACCTAGGCTAGAGCTGCCGCTTTCAAGGAGCGGGAGACTAATCCGAACGCTTATAAGAAATCCCACTTATGCCCTCGTACAAACCATCAAACAAGCAAAGATTCAATACCGGCTCTGAAGCTCGTCGGATGTGGCAGGGCTTGAAAACTTATGGACTACAAAGGGAAACCCAGCCGTGAACTGCCCAGTGACGTGAGCCTACGAGACGAGCTAAATGCCATTTATGCTCACTTTGAGGCAAGCAACACTGAAGCATGCATGAGAGGACCAGCTGTTCTGGACGACTGTGTGATAACGCTCTCTGTAGCCGATGTGAGCAAGACCTTTAAACAGGTCAACATTCACAAAGCTGCGGGGCCAGACATTACCAGGACGTGTACTCAAAGCATGCACGGACCAACTGGCAAGTGTCTTCACTGACATTTTCAACCTCTCCCTGACCGAGTCTGTAATATCTACATGTTTCAAGCAGACCACCATAGTCCATGTGCCCAAAAAGGCGAAGATAGCCTGTCTAAATGATTACCGCCCCATAACACACACGTCGGTAGCCATGAATTTCCTTTAAAGGCTGGTCATGGCTCACATCAACAGCATCCTCCCGGATACCCTAGACCCACTCCAATTCGCATACCGCCCCAACAGATCCACAGATGAAGCAATCTCAATCGCACTCCACACTGCCCTTTCCTACTTCCCACCTGGACAAAAAGGAACACCTATGTGAGAATACTGTTCATTGACTACAGCTCAGCATTCATCACCAAAGGGCCCACAAAGCTCATCACTAAACTAAGGACCCTGGAACTAAACACCTCCCTCTGCAACTGGATCCTGGACTTCCTGACGAGCCGCTCCCAGGTGGTAAGTGTAGGCAACAACACGTCTGCTACACTGATCTTCAACACTGGGGCCCCTCAGGGGTGTGTGCTTAGTCCCCTCCTGTACTCTCTGTTCACCCACGACTGAGTTGCCAAACACAACTCCAACACCATCATTAAGTTTGTTGACGACACCACAGTGGTAGGCTTGATCACCTAATGATGAGACAGCCTATAGGGAGGAGATCAGAGACCTGGCAGTGTGGTGCCAAGACAACAATCTCTCCCTCAATGTGAGCAAGACAAGGAGCTGATCTTGGACTACAGGAAAAGGTGGGCCAAACAGGCCTCCATTAACATCGACAGGGCTGTAGTGGAGCTGGGTGAATGCTTCAAGTTCCTTGGTGTCCACATCACCAACGAACTATCCTGGTCCAAACATACCAAGACAGTCTTGAAGAGGGTACGACAATGCCTATTCCCCCTCAAGAGACCGAAAAGATTTGGCATGGGTCCTCAGATCCTCAAAAAGTTCTACAGCTACACCATCGAGAGCATCCTGACTGGTTGCATCACCGCCTGGTATGGTAACTGCTCGGCATCTGACCATAAGGCGCTACAGAGGGTAGTGTGTACTGGCCAGTAAGTCACTGGGGCCAAGCTTCCTGCCATCCAGCACATATATACTAGGCAGTGTCAGAGGGAGGTCCAAAAAAATTGTCCGACTCCAGTCATCCAAGTCATAGACTTTTCTCTACTACCACACGGCAAGAGGTACCGGAGCGGCAAAGGCGTCTTAACAGCTTCTACCCCCAAACCGTAAGACAATTTATCAAATGGCCACAAGATTATTTACATTGGCAACGCCCCATTTGTTTTTTACACTGCTGCTACTCGCTGTTTATTGTCTATGCATAGTCACTTCACCCCTACCTACATGTACAAATTTACCCTCGACTAAGCTGTACCCCAGCAAATTTACTCAGTACCGGTACCCTCTGTATGCAGTCTCATTATTGTTATTTTATTGTGTTACTTTTAATTTTTTTTAACTTTAGTTTATTTGGTAAATATTTTCTTAATTCTTTCTTGAACTGTACTGTTGGTTAAGGGCTTGTAAGTAAGCATTTCACGGTATGGTCTACACGCTGTGTTCGGCGCATATGCCAAATAAAGTTCGATTTGATTTCAGCCACTTGCAAATGAGGCAGTTACTCAGTGATGTGTTGTGTTGGATTTGCTCCAAATATAAGGCTTTGCATTTAGGCCAAAAAGTGTATTCCTTTGCCGTTTTTCCCCAGTATTACTTCAGTGCCTTGTTGCATACATAAGCATATTATGTATATTTGTATTCTTCTTTTCACTCTTGTCATTTAGCTCATTATTGTGGAGTCCCTACAATGTTGTTTTGGCCGTCCACAGTTTACTCCCATCACAGCCATTGAACTCTGTAGCTGTTTTAAAATCACCAATGGCCTCATGGTAACATCCCTAAGCAGTTTCCTTCCTGTCCTGCAGCTCAGTTCAGTAGCCTAGCCCTACCTCTACTCGCTCAGCCATGCATTGAACAGTCTTTTTTGTGAACAGTGATTGAGTTACTGTATATTATTAGCCTACATTCTTACTATTCAATCTACTCATTACATTAGGAATCGTAGGCTATCATACATACGTATGCAAATACAATGATGCATGGAATGCTTTATTATAAAGGTGCATTTTTTTATGGAGAAAATTAACTTCCCCAAACTTGAAACTCACGCACCGCCTATGGTAAGATACTTAATTATTACGTAGAAATAATTTTATATTGATATCTCTGTGTTCGACCACGCTACCCCAAAATATTTAACCTTTATTTAACTAGGCAAGTCAGAAAATAATACATTCTTATTTACAACGATGGCCTACCAATGAACAGGAAGGGTTAAGAAAATGAGATGAAACAAGCCCCACTGTGAGGCCTTTGCAGAGATGTGCCCTGGAGTTCCCTCACCCAGACACACAGACCCACAGACAGACCCTTGCCATAATTGCATCTGGAGCTCAGACATACAAATATTGCCCCACTCAGACAATTTCCTGTTGTGTCCTCAGAAGAGGAGGACATAGTTAAATAATAGTGGCCAGATTTACCCCTAAGGTCTTCAAGTTATTGGCTCCTCATTTAACACAGCAAAAAGACAGACAAGATGCAGGCTTAGCGTTTCATATATAGTCTGAGTAGTTTCTTCCTTCCTAAATACCATTTCAGGTCACTGCAGAGAGTTGAAGAAATACATTGGAGTCTGATGTTTGCCCTCTCCTTGTGTAATTGCAGATCGTATTTTTTAGAGGCAGACCTATGATCTCCTATTGCACAATATGACATTCCACATTCTTTGAGTTCAGTCAGTCACAAGAACACAGATATTAACGCACTTGGAAAGACTCATTTGTCCAAATTTCTTGCCCGCTTCTCTTTTTGTGCTATCATGATGTCCAGTTTTTTTAATTCCCACCTAATTCACCCAGGAATTACGGTATGTTGCCTATAAAAAAAAGGCTATTTTTACATGACCCCCTTTCAAACTGTCCCATTTTTTTTATCACATTCCTTCCTGCATAAGCCTTTTCTATATCCGTGTGCATGCCAGCACTGTTGGCGAGTGGGAGTAGCGGTGTCGGGTGTTCCGTTGTTAGTGGGAGTAGCGATGTCTGGTGTTCCGTTGTTAGTGGGAGTAGCGGTGTCTGGTGTTCCGTTGTTAGTGGGAGTAGCGGTGTCTGGTGTTCCGTTGTTAGTGGGAGTAGCGGTGTCTGGTGTTCCGTTGTTAGTGGGAGTAGCGGTGTCTGGTGTTCCGTTGTTAGTGGGAGTAGCGGTGTCTGGTGTTCCGTTGTTAGTGGGAGTAGCGATGTCGGGTGTTCCGTTGTTAGTGGGAGTAGCGGTGTCTGGTGTTCCGTTGTTAGTGGGAGTAGCGGTGTCTGGTGTTCCGTTGTTAGTGGGAGTAGCGGTGTCTGGTGTTCCGTTGTTAGTGGGAGTAGCGGTGTCTGGTGTTCCGTTGTTAGTGGGAGTAGCGGTGTCTGGTGTTCCGTTGTTAGTGGGAGTAGCGGTGTCTGGTGTTCCGTTGTTAGTGGGAGTAGCGATGTCGGGTGTTCCGTTGTTAGTGGGAGTAGCGGTGTCGGGTGTTCCGTTGTTAGTGGGAGTAGCGGTGTCTGGTGTTCCGTTGTTAGTGGGAGTAGCGGTGTCGGGTGTTCCGTTGTTAGTGGGAGTAGCGGTGTCTGGTGTTCCGTTGTTAGTGGGAGTAGCGGTGTCGGGTGTTCCGTTGTTAGTGGGAGTAGCGGTATCGGGTGTTCCGTTGTTAGTGGGAGTAGCGGTGTCGGGTGTTCCGTTGTTAGTGGGAGTAGCGGTGTCGGGTGTTCCGTTGTTAGTGGGAGTAGCGATGTCGGGTGTTCCGTTGTTAGTGGGAGTAGCGGTGTCGGGTGTTCCGTTGTTAGTGGGAGTAGCGGTGTTGGTGTTCCGTTGTTAGTGGGAGTAGCGGTGTCTGGTGTTCCGTTGTTAGTGGGAGTAGCGGTGTCTGGTGTTCCGTTGTTAGTGGGAGTAGCGGTGTCGGGTGTTCCGTTGTTAGTGGGAGTAGCAGTGTCGGGTGTTCCGTTGTTAATGGGAGTAGCGATGTCGGGTGTTCCGTTTTTAGTGGGAGTAGCGGTGTCGGGTGTTCCGTTGTTAGTGGGAGTAGCGGTATCGGGTGTTCCGTTGTTAGTGGGAGTAGCGGTATCGGGTGTTCCGTTGTTAGTGGGAGTAGCGGTGTCGGGTGTTCCGTTATTAGTGGGAGTCTATTTTAATAAATCCATTGAATGCATTTGGAAAGTATTGAGACCCCTTCACATTTTCTACATTTTATAACGTTTCGGCTTTATTCTAAAATGGATTAAATGTTTGTTTTTTTACCCTTATCAATCTATACACAATACCCCATAATGACAAAGCCAAAACAGTTTCTAATTTTTCTCCTCCAAATGTATTAAAAATAAAAACTGAAATATCACATTTACATAAGTATCCAGAACCTTTTCAGCGATTACAGCCTCGAGTATTCTTGGGTATGACGCTACAAGCTTGGCACACCTGTATATGGGGAGTTGCTTCCATTCTTCTCTGCAGATCCTCTCAAGCTATGTCAGCTTGGATGGGGAACGTCGCTGCACAGCTATTTTCCTCACTCTCCAGAGATGTTTGATCGTCTTCAAGTCCGGGCTCTGGCTGGGACACTCAAGGACATTCAGAAACTTGTCCCGAAGCCGCTCCTGCCTTGTCTTGGCTGTGTGTTTAGGGTCGTTGTCCTGTTGGAAGATGAACCTTCACCCCAGTCCTGAATGCTCTGTAGCAGGTTTTCATGAAGGATCTCTGTACTTTGCTTCGTTCATCTTTTCCTCGGTCCTTACTAGTCTCCCAATCCCTGCCACTGAAAAACATACCCACAGCATGATGCTGCCACCACCATGCTTCACCGTAGGGATGGTATTAAAGTCAGGACGTGACATATGCATATCACCTACACTTTGTCATGTAGCCTAGGCTTTTTTATTTATGTACATTTATGAAAAAATATATTTGAATATTATTCCAATGTTGGCCTCTGATCCAATTCTGATCCGATTGTTTGATTTTGTGATTTTTAAAAACAAAAAAACTTAAATGTATATTCTTCTTGTCTGATTATAATTTTTGGGGACTTTTCCTAGACAAGAGGACAAAGTTGAGTCCTGAGGAAGGTGTAGTACTGCTTTTCTAGCAGCTTCCCAGTCCCAGCACCAAAACCAGAGGGAAGAAACGGTGTCCCCGGCAGCGGTGAACCCTCCAGCAACGGTGACCAGCCCAGCGACTGTGACCCCAAGTGGCAGTGACCCTAGCGGCGGTGAGCCCAGCAGCGTGGGTCTCGATACAGGGCAAGGCCACCACCCTGCTGCCTGCGCCAAGGTCCTCACCCTCAACACCGGGCAGAACCACCACCCCGCTGCCAGTGCCAAGGGCCTCACCCTCAACACTGGTCAGAGCCGCCACTCCTCTTCTGGTACCAAGGGCCTCGACACAGGCACCACAGACCTGTGCTTCAGCCAGCCCAAGGTGAAGAGAAGAAGTAGTGTGCCCTGAACCTTGTGTGTTCCTAAACATTCTTCCTGACATCTCAGGCACTACAGTGGAGAACCCCCAGTCCATAGTGTCAGGAAAGAGCCAACCAGATACCGGCTGCATCCTGACAAAGACTTCCATGACACACCCCACCCACCAAACTTAAAGTGGTTTTGTCATGCCCTTTTCAGCTCAGTCGGGCTGAAAGGATATTTTAAATAAATGACTGGACATGAAAGAAGACAGTTTTGGGTCCTGAGTTCACTTATCTAACAACTGTTGTATTGTTGCCTTGCATATGTTGAATATTTGAACAAGATATTCAGGATTTACTAGTAATGTTTACTTACCTATTGTTCTTATAGCATTAACCGTTTACTCCACAAAGTGTTTTTAGATTATTATTTATTTGTTCCTGCCTTTTTCGGCACTGCTGGAGCAGGGCTACAGTGCGACCGATTTACTTGCATATGCGCCTAAAAATAGATATTTGAAAAAAATCAAGTATGAGCACGTGCGAGTTGTGATTTTGCCATTTTGTTTCATAGCTGGTAGCTAATCACACAAAGAAACTACAGAGTCCTATACATCTCACAGTCTCATGTAGCAATAGTGCTTGGGGCGCTGTGCCCACCCGGAGACCAGGACAAATAAAAAGTATGAGAATGTATGCACTCACTACTGTAAGTTACTCTGGATAAGAGTGTCTGCTAAATGACTCAAATGTAAAAAATGTGCTGAAAGATGAATTTTTAGAAGTGCACAGGCATAGAAGTTAGTCGAACTTACCCGAAGGGTTACTAAAAGTGTGACTTTGTCCTCAACGTTTTGGGCTATTTACAGTTTTGTTCACACACTAGGTTGTTTTTCAATGTTAGCTAAGCTTTGCTCAACTGCTAGCAAAGAAGGTACTTTATGTCGGAGAAAGGAGAGCAATAGTAATGCTGTCTTTTTGTAGGCACTAACTACGCCATGGTTCATTGGACAAAGCCTATCGGGTTTTTGTAGCGTTTTAAGATAAATGCTGAAAATAAGTGCTCTGGTAAACAGGCATAAGAGATCTTATACATTTTGTTCTATGAGATATTCTTCATCAGCTTTCATTTTTTGTGAATTTTGAAGCATTTATGTAAAAAAGAAAAGCACAAGGCTTCATAATTGATTAAGGTCATGTTAACTGACTGATATTATGTCATAGAACAAAACATATAAGATATCCTAAGCCTGTGTTAACCCCAGACCTTATTTTCGGCATTTATCCCAAAAACCTATTCTTTCCCCCATTAATTTCCCTCATAGGAATGGCTGAACGAACCAGCGGTAACTAATTTCCGGGTTTTAGGACTACAAGCTGGTTAGCTATTTATCATCTCTCAAAGACAGACATCTGAGGCCCACCATTACCATGGTAATAGCCAGCCCCTTAAAGGGGCAGCTGAACATTGTTGTGTCACCTAAGTTCACTTTATTGAGAATGGAACACTCCAAAACCTTTTAATGAACTTTTAGTCATTTATCATAAAAACACTCTTCCTCAAATACTTTCATTGTGCTCCAAAATGTCTTTGTGTGCTACTCATTTATTTGACTTAGGAGCACATATGAAAGTCAGCGTAGAGCCCTCTGGAGGGGATAGTGTTGTGACTGCAGTTCTGCTCTTTTATGCCCCGCCTACTGGGTGGATTGATTAGCAGTGGTGTTGGCCAATCATCTGTCAGCCCCACATTGCCATGCCATGTAACTGACAGTTTGCCTTCAGTTTTGTTGTATGGCCCCAGTATGGACACTGCTGTGTGATCTGTGCTGAAGCTCAACAGTAACTAAATGTGAAATTTGACTGCAATTAACATCCTAAAACAAGGCATAAGGTTGTCATAGACCAGGGTTCCCCAACTGCCGGCCCGCGGTTTTATTTGGCCCTCCATGTTTTCTGAGCAAAAAAGTATATATTTTTGTTTTCATTGTTGGACATAAAAGACTGTAAAAACAACAGGAAATCAGTGATTTTAATTTAAGAAATCTGTTCTCAAGTATAATAGAGAGACACGTGATAATATACAAATGTGAGCAAGGTTTGATATGATTATGTTTTAGTCAAACATTCTGTTTGGGCTTCTTGCGGTCAATTTGCAGTCTACAAATTATTTGTAATTGTGTTCCAGCCCCCCAAACATCCGCTCAACAAAAAAATCTGCCCACGGCTGAATCTAGTTGATGATCCCTGTCGTAGACCTTCCCACACCGTCCACACATAAGGTCTGTGTAGATACAAGAGAGTAGGCAGCTACAGTACTGGAACGATAGTTAGTTCAGCTTGCTAACTATTAGCTAATGGTCATCTGGAGACTGAAGAGCCTATCTAAGTGGATAGGTGAGACCACCACATCACAGTTATTGTAAGTACATTTTTCCTCAATAAAGAAGTTACCAGCAAAGTCAGTGCCAGTAGAAAAAGTGCAAGGATGTATTTTTTGTTTTTTTTGGGGGGGGGGGGGGGGGCTGTTACGTCTTATTTAACATACTCTTTGAAGATGTAGAGCTTCAGACGTTTTTGGAAGATATGCAGGGACTCTTCTGTTCTAGTATCAGGGGGAAGCTGGTTCCACCTTTGGGGTGCCAGGACAGAGAAGAGTTTTGACTGGGCTGAAGCTGATCTCCCATAGCGGTGGGACAGCCAAAAGATCAGAGATGGCAGAACGGAGTGCTCAGGTTGGGATGTAGGGTTTGAGCAGTGCCTGAAGGTAGGGAGGCGCAGTTCCCCTTGTTGCTCCGTGGGCAAGCACCATGGTCTTGTCGTGGACGCGAGCTTCGACTGGAAGCCGGTGGAGTGTATGGAGGAGCGGGTGACATGGGAGAACTTGGGAAGGTTGAACACCAGACGGGCTGCGGCGTTCTGGATAGGTTGCAGGTTGAGTTTGATGGCACAAGCGGTGAGTCCAGCCCACAGAGAGTTACAGTAGTCCAGATGGGATATGACAAGTGCCCAGATTAGGACCTGCACAACTTCCTGTGTGAGGAATCAAATCAAATCAAATTTGATTTGTCACATACACATGGTTAGCAGATGTTAATGCGAGTGTAGCGAAATGTTTGTGCTTCTAGTTCCGACAATGCAGTAATAACCAACAAGTAATCTAGCTAACAATTCCAAAACTACTACCTTACAGACACAAGTGTAAGGGGATAAAGAATATGTACATAAAGATATATGAATGAGTGATGGTACAGAGCGGCATGGGCAAGATACAGTAGATGGTATTGAGTGCAGTATATACATATGAGATGAGTATGTAAACAAAGTGGCATAGTTAAAGTGGCTAGTGATACATGTATTACATAAAGATGCAGTAGATGATATAGAGTACAGTATATACGTATACATATGAGATGAATAATGTAGGGTATGTAAACATTATATTAGGTAGCATTGTTTAAAGTGGCTAGTGATATATTTTACATTATTTCCCATCAATTCCCATTATTAAAGTGGCTGGAGTTGAGTCAGTGTGTTGGCAGCAGCCACTCAATGTTAGTGGTGGCTGTTTAACAGTCTGATGGCCTTGATGAGATAGAAGCTGTTTTTCAGTCTCTCGGTCCCAGCTTTGATGCACCTGTACTGACCTCGTCTTCTGGATGATAGCGGGGTGAACAGGCAGTGCTCGGGTAGTTGTTGTCCTTGATGATCTTTATGGCCTTCCTGTAACATCGGGTGGTGTAGGTGTCCTGGAGGGCAGGTCGTTTGCCCCCGGTGGTGCGTTGTGCAGACCTCACTACCCTCTGGAGAGCCTTACGGTTGTGGGCGGAGCAGTTGCCGTAACAGGCGGTGATACAGCCCGACAGGATGCTCTCGATTGTGCATCTGTAGAAGTTTGTGAGTGCTTTTGGTGACAAGCCGAATTTCTTCAGCCTCCTGAGGTTGAAGAGGCGCTGCTGCGCCTTCTTCACGATGCGGTCTGTGTGGGTGGACCAATTCAGTTTGTCTGTGATGTGTATGCCGAGGAACTTAAAACTTACTACCCTCTCCACTACTGTTCCATCGATGTGGATAGGGGGGTGTTCCCTCTGCTGTTTCCTGAAGTCCACAATCATCTCCTTAGTTTTGTTGACGTTGAGTGGGAGGTTATTTTCCTGACACCACACTCCGAGGGCCCTCATCTCCTCCCTGTAGGCCGTCTCGTCGTTGTTGGTAATCAAGCCTACCACTGTTGTGTCGTCCGCAAACTTGATGATTGAGTTGGAGGCGTGCGTGGCCACGCAGTCGTGGGTGAACAGGGAGTACAGGAGAGGGCTCAGAACGCACCCTTGTGGGGCCCCAGTGTTGAGGATCAGCGGGGTGGAGATGTTGTTGCCTACCCTCACCACCTGGGGGCGGCCCGTCAGGAAGTACAGTACCCAGTTGCACAGGGCGGGGTCGAGACCCAGGGTCTCGAGCTTGATGACATACTCTACAACATACTCTACAGATGTTGTAGAGGTCTTCCTACAAGGTCCAGAGCATGCTGGTTTTCTGTTCTACCTGATAATTAATTGCACCAGTTCTACCTGATAATTAATCAGTCCCTGATTATCCCTGATTAAAAGGGGAACCAATTTAAAAAGCAGTGGAACTGGCTTCGAGGCTGTTCCAGGAATTAAATTCCTATATGTTTTAATACCCAATTAAAATTAAACACGGTCAATTCCTAAGAATTTGTAAGACTCTTATTTGCATAAAATGGACAGAGACCAGTCTCAAAATCAACGAGCAGCGTTTATTCTCGAGAGTGCTGAACATGATACAGTTTACCACAGGTTATAAACTGAAAATGACGTCATTAGTTTTCGTACTATCCCGTCTCATCTCCGCCCCAGTACAATGGCTGTATAGTTCAAGACTTCCCACATCGTCTCTCCCAAATTTAGATAATTTATGACCCGAGCCAAGGTCTGCCTGTGTAGATAAGCATTCTAGCCAGTCTGATGATAAATTCATTCATTTCTACCAAGGAGTAGACAGCCATTGTTCTAGTTCTTGATTATAATTACACACATTATATTCAGTACAAGGATAAAAAGAAAATTCATACATATACAGTAACATAATAGTATTCTGATTAGTCAGTCCTGATTGAAATGTATACATAATTAGTCATTGATTTAAAAAAATAAAAAATCCTGCATGAACGAGTCACTATTTTGATGTTTGCGGAGAACGACAGCGTCACGTCAGGATTCTTTGATGAAGGTGCTGCTGCCTCCAGGTGTGGAGGTTCTGCTTTTTCTCCTGGCAGGTGATCTAAGGGTGGCACTGACCTCAATTTCAGGGCTGGTCAACATCAGGAAGAGAAAATCATCATTCCATCCTCTGAATGGAGCCCATAGTAGGCCTGTCAGCAGGGGCACAGAGAGGATCTGAGGCATGGAACACTTTTGTTTGTTAAGAGTGTGGTTATTAGAATAAGGAGTCCCATAAACAGTAATCCTCAAAGCAGTGAGGATAAGTGAAAACAATTACACAACTGAATGAATGACTTAAATGTAATGTAATGTAAATGTGTTGGAAGCTCACATTATCTGAGATGAAGGCAAAGTTACCTGGAATAGCCAGCCATTCACTGCACGCAGTACTTGAACATTTCAGCAAGTATATTGAAAAATCAAGAGAACGACAGTCCCCATTCCTAATGTCTCTGTGTGTAATGTGAATTTGACTGATAAATCAATAATCCAATCAAAATCCAATCATATCAAACTTAATTTGTCACATGCGCCAAATACAGCAAGTGTAGATTTTACCGTGAAATGCTTACTTACAAGCCCTTAACCAACAGTGCAGTTCAAGAAGAAGAAAATATATACCAAGTAGGCTAAAATAAAAATAAATAATAAAAAGTAACACAATTAGAATAACAATAACGAAGCTATATACAGGGGGAACCGGTACCGAGTCAGTGTGAAGGGGTACAGGCTAGCTGAGGTAATCTGTACATGTAGGTGGGGGTGAAGTGACTATGCAAAGGTAACGAACAAACAGCGAGTAGCAGCAGTGTACAAGGGGGGGGGGGGGTTCAATGTAAATTGTCCGGTGGCGATTTTTATGAATTGTTCAGCAGTCTAACGGCTTGGGGGTAGAAGCTGTTAAGGAGCCTTTTTGGACTTGGTGCTCCGGTATGCTTGACCGTGCGGTAGCAGAGAAAACAGTCTATAACTTGGCTGACTAGAGTCTCTAACAATTTTATGGGCATTCCTCTGACACCGCCTAGTATATAGGTCCTGGATGGCAGGAAGCTTGGCCCCAGTGATGTACAGGGCCATTCGCACTACCCTCTGTATAGCGCCTTACGGTCACATGCCGAGCAGTTACCATACCAGGCGGTGATGCAACCGGTCAGGATGCTCTCAATGGTGCAGCTGTAGAACTTTGAGGATCTGGGGGCCCATGCCAAATCTTTTCAGTCTCCTGAGGGGGAAAAGGTTTTGTCGTGACCTCTTCACGACTGTCTTGGTATGTTTGGACCATGATAATTCGTTGGTGATGTGGACACCAAGGAACTTGAAATTCTCAACCCGCTCCACTACAGCCCAGTCGATGTTAATGGAGGCCTGTTTGGCCCACCTTTTCCTGTAGTCCACGATCAGCTCCTTTGTCTTGTTCACATTGAGGGAGAGGTTGTCGTCCTGGCACCACACTGCCAGTTCAAATCAAAGTTCTCTGATATCCCTATTGGCCGTCTCATCGTTGTCGGTGATCGGGCCTACCACTGTTATGTCATCAGCAAACGTAATGATGGTGTTGGAGTCGTGTTTGGCCACGCAGTAGTGGGTGAACAGGGAATACAGGAGGGGACTAAGTATGGAATTGGGGCGGTTCGCAAATTGGAGTGGGTCTATAGTATCCAGGAGGATGCTGTTGATGTGAGCCATTTCCAGCCTTTCAAAGCACTTCATGGCTACCGACGCAAGTGCTACAGGGCGGTAATCATTTAGCCAGGTTACCTTCACTTCCTTGGGGACAGGGACTATTGTGGTCTGCTTGAAACATGTAGGTATTACAGACTCCGTCCGGGAGAGGTTCAGAATGTCAGTGAAGACACTTGACAGTTGGTCCGCGCATGCTTTGAGTACCCGTCCTGCTAATCCATCTGGCCCAGCGGTTTTGTGAATGTTGACCTGTTTAAAGGTCTTGCTCACATCGACTACCGAGAGCGTTATCACACAGTCATCCAGAACAGCTGGTGCTTGTGTGCATGCTTCAGTGTTGCTTGCCTCGAGGCGAGCATATAAGGCATTTAGCTTGTCTGGTAGGATCGCGTCACTGGGCAGCTCTCGTCTGGGTTTCCCTTTGTAGTCCGTAATAGTTTTCAAGCC
Source organism: Oncorhynchus gorbuscha (assembly GCF_021184085.1). Lineage (NCBI taxonomy): Eukaryota > Metazoa > Chordata > Actinopteri > Salmoniformes > Salmonidae > Oncorhynchus > Oncorhynchus gorbuscha. The sequence continues at coordinate 42,786,957 of NC_060173.1, read as the reverse complement.
CTGCCACATCCGATAAGCATCAGAGCTGGTGTAGTAGGATTCAATCTTAATCCTGTATTGACACTTTTCTTGTTTGATGGTTCGTCTGAGGGCATAGTGGGATTTCTTATAAGCGTCCGGATTAGTCTCCCGCTCCTTGAAATACCAGTTCCGTATTGAGCGAAATTACGTTAATGCCATTTCACTTTCAGATCGACTGAAAACAATGAACAAACAAGTTATTTTCTTCAGTTCAAAACAATGTGTGAATATCTAATGAACAAAACATACTGGCATAAGGAGTGCCCAGTATACTGCCAACCAGACTCATAACAAAGAGCCTGGACTATCATACTTTTGTGTTTCAAGGAGCTAATTACTGTCGAAGCCAAGGTCTTCCATTCACGTCACAGAGAGGACTTCCTAGTTCTAAATCCCCATCTATGAGAAGCTGATTGAAATATCTAATAAACCAAACATAAAGAGTTGAGGGGGAGGAAGAGCAGCTGGATGACAGTTCTGAGAGAACGTCCTCAAGCTGCAGGTTCCTGTTACACTTTCAGCATCTGGTCTTTTTTGTCTTTTGGTCTAAAAAAAAATATATACTGTTAAAACAACAAACAAAACCAAGAGAAGAAGAAAATTATCTTTAATTAGACCTTTTCCTTTCATTTTCGAACCACCACTTCATCTTGAAGTGTATGGTCAGAAGAAAGAGGTCCACAGGCCTTCATAAGAATGGCATTTTACATTGACATTTAAGTAATTTAGTAGACACCTTTATCAAAAGCGATTTACAGTAAGTGCATTAAACTGAAGATAGCTAGGTGAGACAACCACATCACAGTCACAGTACATTGTTCCTCAATACAGAAGTTATAGAGCAGATTCAGTGCTAATAGGAAATGACAAGTGTACGCCTTTTAAAGGGAAAGGGGGGATACCTAGTCAGATGTCCAACTAAATCTATTCAATTGAAATGTGTCTTCCGCATTTAGGTGGATACAACTGAGATGTCTTTAAGATGCTCTTTGACGAGGTATGGTTGGTTTAAGTTGTTTTCGGAAGATTGAAACGGACTCTGCTGTCCAAGCTTCAGTGGGTGGATTCTCATGCTCTGAATGCAGAGTTGATAGCTGTGTGGTCACGAAAATATTCAGACTCTAATCAAATGTTTATTTAATTCCCCCATGTGTTATACACAGTTCAAAGAGCAGGTACTCAAACTCTCCCACACAATGGGAAACCTGCAGCCTTTTGGGAGACAACTCTCATCCCATTTTTATATCCCGTGGCCAACCATAATAAACAGATGAGGGTCTGTTTGAATCAGGTTGAGACAAAACTCAAACCATGTTTCCTAACATATCTAAACATCCACACCCTGGCTCCATTCTCTGTTTTGTCTTCAAAGGTGCCGACTAGGTCTTGTGTGGGGTTATGGGTCCTGGAACCAGGTCCTTATTGCCTGCCCAGGCCTAGGCTCCTGACGAATGAGGAACAATGCACAGCACAACCATTAATTTATAGGGGACCTTTCTAACAACCCAGATCATTGTGACATCATGGTTGTTGCTACTGCAGATTTTACTGGGTTCTGGCTGCTGAGCATTACTCAAGTAGAGACCAGCATGTCCCATAACACTTTCTACATCACTTTCCCCAGATGAACACCCCATTCCATATAAGCATTTTAATACCACCAGCAAGTCAAAATACTAAAACACAGGCATAGTGTACTCATTTCTTTAATATATTCATCTTTAAAATCTTCTATATAAACATTTGTCAGCAGTGGCTTCCTGGTTGTATGGCTGGACTGGGCCAATCAAGCACCTGGTACAACAGGCCTGTTGGGAAAGGGGCCCCAATCTAGCCCTTGAACCGCAGACCCTCAATAGCAGTTTTTCTTCCGGCCCATGGGGCAGGAATGTGGCCACCCATTGATGAAAGAAATACAACATTTACTACAGCACAACAAACGTAGAACACTCCTCTAGCTCCAGGAAAACACCTGCTACGTAGCAAATAAAGCACTGTCAAGTTTCCATCTGAGGTGTTTTACCCAAAAGGCTCAGAATTGTGGGCCATGGCTCCAGCGGACCTGCTCTGACTTGGGCCTAATACCAGGCCACAGGAAGCTGGCATTTATACCGAACAAAAATATAAACACAACATATAGTGTTAGTTTCATGAGCTGAAATAAAAGATCCCAGAAATGTTCCATACGCACAAAAAGCATATTTCTCTCATATTGAGCACAAATGTGTTTATATTCCTGTTAGTGAGCATTTCTCATTTGCCAAGATAATCCATCCACTTGACAGGTGTGGCATATCAAGAAGCTGATTAAACAGCATGATCTTTACAAAGGTGCACCTTGTGCTGGGGAAAATAAAAGGTCACTCTAAAATGTGCGGTTGTGTCACACAACACAATGCCACAGATGTATCAAGTTTTTGGGGAGCGTGCAATTTGGCAGTATGCCCAACCGGCCTCACAACCACGTGTAACCAGGACTTCCACATCCGGCTTCTTCACCTGTGGGATCATCTGAGGGGATGCTGAGGAGTATTTCGGTCTGTTACGTCAATTGACCTATTTCCTTATATGAACTGTAACTCAGTAAAATTGTTGAAAATGTTGAGTTTAGATTTTTGTTCAGCACACATAACAATGGCTAACTGTGAACACCTCACAAAGAAACTGTCTTGATGCAGAGGTTGTTGATCCTGCTCACCCAAAGTCTTTAGTGTCACACTCCTGATGGAAACAATGATACTAGAGCTTACATCAACATAAAAACACTGGCAACACAATGGTGTAGGGCAAGTTAAGTGGAAGTTCCGCATAAGTCCCATTTATGTAAAACATGTGCATCGATCTAGATCATTGTGCATACTAAGTTTGACACGTTTAAAACAGTCACTGATGGCATATACATGAAAATACAGCAGTTCACCATTGATGACAGATTAAATCATGATCATTAGTCTTGATTAAAGTACAGCCATTACAGTTAAATCACATTCCAGTTACCATTTAGTATTTATAATTTGAAAACAAAAATACAGTTAAGTGAAAGGAAACATCCCACTGGAGATTAAAAAGGCAGAACATAACTAAACAGATCAGGACAAATAGGAGGCAGAAAATAGGTCCCTTACCACAGTTACAGCAAAAAAATGTGAATCTCTGTCCTACCATTGCTTACCCATAAAAATGCCCACATCAAACAAACACCTAAAATGCGCAACTGTTTTGTAACCCCATTCAAATCCTCCCTGTACCCCAACATTGTTCCCCTAACCAGTGGTGTGAAAAGGGGTCACCTTCAATTTCATAGGTAACGCAGTGTAACAGGCATACGTGTCACGTAGGTATGGAGTCTTGGACAGTGCTTTTCAGTTTTCAGAACATGTTATTGTCAAGCTACTTCTCTGCAATTGACCTATTGGGGAGAGGGCCAGGCCGTACAGAGAACAGCTTGTACAGGGACATTGTTATTGAAAATATATATATATATTCAAAAGACAACCGTCCTCTCACTTAATGCTTTATAGAACAATACCAAAGCTCCCTCTGGGTCTGCTCTCCCTTTCATTCCCTGTTCATAGAACAAACCAATCAATCATTTTCTCCTCCAATCCTTTTTAGCACCCACGTCAAAGCTCTTCACTTTCTCTGAGCATTGCACACAGTGAGCTCCAAAAGTATTGGGACAGTGACAATTTGTTGTTTTTGGCTCTGTACTCCAGCACTTTGGATTTGAAATGATACAATGACTATGAGGTTACCTTTAATTTGATAGTATTGTCATCCATATCTGGTGAACGGTTTAGAAATGACAGCACTTTTTGGATACCCCCTCAATTTCAGGCGACAAAGTATTGGGACAAATTGACATATGTACTAAATTAGTCCCATAGTCATAGCACGCCATGAATACATCAAGCTTGTGACTACACATTTGTTGGATGCATTTGCTGTTTTTTGGTGGTTTCAGATCTTGTGCCCATTAGAAATAAATTGTAATTCTTCATATCATTTGAGTCACTTATTGTAAATAAAAATAGAATATGTTTCTAAACAATTCTACATTCATGTATAATACTGAATGAATCGTGAATAATGAGAGAGAAAGTTAGACCCACAAATATCATACCAAAGACAAGCTAAACTCACCATTACAATAACAGGGTATGATATGTGCATCTGTAACTGAAGTACATAGCCAAAACAACAACAAAAATGTGTCACTGCCCCAATACTTTGAGCTCACAGTACATGAGACCCCCCTCTATTTTTCCCAGTCACTCTCTAACCAAGACGTCTTATTTAAGATCTTTGAAGACAACAGTGAAGCACTGCAAGGCACACCCATCAAACTGCAACGAGAAGTAGACCAATGGAAAATAGGCAGCACGATATGTGTGTGTGTGTGTGTGTGTGTAAGTATGTGGGTACCCCTTCAAATTAGTGAATTTGGCTATTACTGCCACACCTGTTGCTGGCAGGTGTATGAAAGAAAATCGAGCACACAGCCATGCAAACTCCATAGACAAACATTGTCAGTAGAATGGCCTTACTGAAGAGCTCAGTCATTTTCAAAAGGGCATCAACATTGGATGCCACCTTTCCAACATTTATTTATTTAACTAGGCAAGTCCTTCCCAAATTGTGCGCCACCCTATGGGACTCCAAATCACGACGGTTGTGATACAAACTGGAATCGAACTAGGGTCTGTAGTGACGCCTCTAGCACTGAGAAACAGTGCCTTACACCGCTGCGCCACTTGGGAGCCCCCAACAACTCAGTTCATCAAATGTCTGCCCTGCTAGAGCTGTCCCGGTCAAATGTAAGTGCTATTATTGTGACGTCTAGGAGCAATAACGGCTAAGTCGAAGTGGTAGACACACAAGAGCCATGCCAAGCGTCGGGCTGGAGTGTTCTACAGCTCGCCGCCATTGGACTCTGGAGCAGTGGAAACGCGTTCTCTGGCATGATGAATCAAGCTTCACCATCTGGCAGGCCTACGGACGAATCTGGGTTTGGTGGATGCCAGGAGAACGCTACCTGCCTGACTGCATAGTGCCAACTGTAAAGTTTGGTGGAGGAGGAATAATGGTCTGGGGCTGTTTTTCATGGTTCGGGCTAGGCCTCTTAGTTCTAGTGATGGGAAATCTTAACGCTACAGTATACAATGACATTCTAGACGATTCTGTGGTTCAAACTTTGTGGCAAAAGTTTGGGGAAGGCCCTTTCCTGTTTCAGTATGTAAGAACTTGACTGGCCTGCACAGAGCCCTGACCTCAACCCCATCAAACATCCTTTGGGATGAATTGGAACACCGACTGCGAGCCAGGCCTAACTAATTCTCTTGTTGCTCAATTCCCCACAGCAATGCCCCAACATCTAGTGGAAAGCCTTCCCAGAAGAGTGGAGGCTGTTATAGCAGCAAAGGGGGGACTAACTCCATATCAATACCCATGAGTCTGGAATGAGATGTTCGACAAGCAGGTGTCCACATACACTATATGACCAAAAGTATGAATTACAATTGCTATAAAAATGTGCTATATCACTTATCATGGTTGTGTGTCAACACAGGGAATATAAATGCTTATTTTACCGTAAACAACCTTTTGGAATGCTATTAAAGCATAACAGCATGTTTTCAAGTTGATACATGTAGTTGGTCCCACTGTAATCCCTGTCTAGCTACCTAGATAGTTTGCATTTATGGATAGTTCCGCTGTAAACCTTAAAATCATCTCCAAATTATTGCAATAACAAGGTCTGAACAAACAGCAGTTTTCAGAGAGCAGTCGACGCTAAACAGTCTCAAGAAATGACATACAACTATCAGGAGAATGATTCCTGTCGGTGTGCTGCTAGTGCTTCTAAAAGGCAAGTCAAATCCTTCTGACCTCCACCAATAAATAAATACAGAACCAACATGCTAATGATGTACATGCGACTCCCTCTCTAAAAACTCTCCCACAGCTCCTGGATCAGAAATTGGCAAACAATCTACCGACTGCCTGTTAAAAACCTGTGAGGGGTATAATATTGTCAATATTAATTCAACCAGCAGGCTCCAACAGAACAGACACTGCAGTGAGCTATTGATCTATGAAAACAAAGGTGACCGTGTGTGTGAGTATTATGAATAACATGGAAGGCACTATGGTAGAGTCCTTTTTAGTACAACAGAATAATTTGATTACAAGAGGAAAATAATCTTAGACACTCGTGTTAAAAAAGGTCAATGTTTGTTATAGAACTCAACATATTAGTTGTAACAAATGCCCTGGTTTCCCTGTGCTTATAAGGCATAATGAAGCTGTACATCCTACACATATTACTTTTACATCTAAGTTAAAGATACTGAGATGTGCATTCTAGTCTACTCAAGACTATGTATTAAAATCCAGCAAATCACCTAAAAACATATTGAGCAACAATCATGTGTGCAGTTTAGAGCCTTAGCTAGGCCTAAATACAATGAACTAAATCTCTTCGCTTATATGCTGTAAACAAATTTAGAGCTTAAACCTTCAAACTAAACCCCCATTCATATATGATGCCCCTTCACCTCAAATACTTTGTCAAGGAAGAAAAAAATGACTGTAGAAGTACTCTTTCCACAAGAGGGTGATATTCATCATCTTTAGTTTACATAATAAGTGTTGATAGTACTTCAAATTATTCCAGCAGCATCAATAATTTGTTTCTGGAAGCATGTCAAGCTTGACTGTTAATAAGGAGTGAATAAATAAGGTTTACAACTTATAAACATTAAGAGGATTCATAAAAATCTCCAACCAGATTCACCTAAGACACATGATTTTCAAAAATATGTTAGCGTCGATTACAGCAATATACCTGCCATGTGTTGATGACTCAATTATTGACAGGACAGCAGACAGTGAGACAGATGTAAAAAATAATTTTAAAAAGCCTATAGATCATTGGTATTCTAACTTTTTCAGGGGGGGGGACCAACCCTTTCTTTCGTAATCCTTTCTCGAGACCCCCCCACCCCAGAGCTAATGACACAACCTTAAAACGGAAACATTTCGATTGTTACATCAACAAATAAAGATGTAATGAATTTAAGTTTCTCTTATTAAAATTAAACGAAACCATTAAAATACATTTACTCAAAATAGTATTTTTCAAATTCTTTCTCAAAAACATTTGTATAATGTCAAATAAAATGATCTGTACTCTCAATTTGCTTACTTTTAATATTGGGGGGGGGGGGAACCACAGCAGTTCCCACACAACCTAACTAACTAGAGGTCACGTCCCTGACTTTGAATACCACAGCTTTAGATGGTGACATTGGAATGATAATGATTTCGCTTAAATGACAGGGATTTTGAGTGCTTTCTGAATGCATAAGGAAAGAAGATGCCAGCAGTATGACTTCTGTAGAGTAAAAAAAAAAAGGCTTCCTAGGGTAATTGCATAATTTTGGTTTGAAGGGTCCGAGTGAGTTAGTATGTACCGGTCAGTGGCCTGTCTGTGGACCTTTTGCAGGTGGCTCCTGCTGCAGGAAGGGGGTGAACGAGGACCGCACAGTGCGCCCCCTCAGGGGCTGCTGCACGCGGAAGTTGTTGACCATGCTCTTCTGCACCTCCTCCTCTGCCGAGGTGAAGAGAAGGCTCCGGAACACTGCCAGCTGAGAAAGGGACAATGTGTTACGCAGACCTGAAACTACAGAGTTAAAATACCAAGGTGTAAACCGCTGGTAATGCCATTGATGTCCCCTCCCTGTTCTCCACTAGCAAACAAACCCACACTAACCTGGTCATGGCTGACTTCGATGTGCTGCTTCATGATAATCCAGGTCACTGCCTCAGTCAGAGGAGGAGTGGTGAGTGACCCTGCATACGTCCAGTAATCGTCAATGTTAGCAGGCAGGAGGCAGGCTGGGTCAAACCTAGTGAACTCAACAACACTGTCCTAGGGAGTGAAAACGGAAAGAGGAAAGGGTTACATGGTGCTGCCAACCATGTAATAATAATAATTATCATTGGCATTCCCCATCCATAATAACCTGATAGTAGTGGCATGTAATTTAACTCATGGCCACTAGATGGCAGTTAGTTGACCATCTTCCCATCTCGGATCATATTTCAGAATTGTTCTTTTGTGTAATAATTCTGTGGGAGGTAACAAATGGTGTTCTACCCTCTACCACTCCTGTATAGCTCCCACACTGTCGTCACTCTCCCCCTCACATACTATTGCCATACAAATGTCACGTGTGCTCCACCTGAGACTTGTCCAGATTGCCCAACAGTACATGGACTATTTTTGTTCTTACGCTTGGACGGCCTTCTCAGAAACTCCGAGGCATATACCACCTGCTTGAAATGTGCTCTTTGAAACCTTGGTTTAAAAAAATAAAAATAAAATCAACTTCATGATTTAAGTGGCCAATCATTGAACTCACCTTGTGTCTGACAGCAGGTAGGGCATCCACTAGTTTCTGCAGTCCCTCATGTCTCTTCCCTATCTGAGGAGTAAAATAATCTGTGTCTGAGCACTGAGTCCATCTGTCAGGCATGGGGTGTGTGTGTGTGTGTGTATATATGTATGGTCAAGTGTGTATATAACAGTAGTGGTGGTGGGTTGCATATTGAAGGGATGCATCAATAGCTATGTTAACGAAGAGCAATAAATGACCTTGAGGAAGACTCCGATGACAGCCAGTCCATTCTCCTCCATCACAGCTTCCTCAAACCGCCTGTACTTATTAGAGTTCCAGTGGACCATGTGGAGCTAGGAACAGAAAAGACAGAGGATATGTAAATCAAAGTGCGCTTATCCACACACCCAGAGTCAGGTTGTAGACTTTTGTTGACATATGTCATGATATACTGATTGCATTCAAATGCAATGTGTCACAAATGATATATGCTGCTGAAAAATGATTAACTTAATTCATGTTGAATATCATTCAAGATAAACAGCCAAAAAGCAGAAGTAAAACAAATTTGGGATCATATTCTGAACTTCAAAATACCCATCCTTAACTGACAGGAATCAGTATCTATTAAACCAAACTGAGCATTGTCTGACCCCGAGGTCACATGTAGCTCCTCTTTGTTTCACTCTATTTCAGTTCCCAACAATGGCCCACAGTCACACTGGGATCAGGGGAGGTTTACATAAAGAACAAAGGAGTTACAAACTAATAAATACTCAGACTGGTGTGCTCCTATTAGGCCCACAGAGAGAGTTGTGTTGTAATCGTAACTTCAGCCTCTCTACACCTGGGGAATGTTGAGAACCCTGACATGGTCAGATTCTCACAGCCATTAACGAAGGCTTGGCATGGCACCCTCCCCCAGGCAGACAGTAGTACTCCCTCTATTGTTTAAGTGTGCTTTAGGTGAGTGGAATAATATGAAAATAGATAAAAGGTGGGTCATGAGGATTGACCAGAATGCAGTTCACGCAGAGCATTCTGCTTCTATATGTAGAGGTTTCCAACAGCACAATACTCCTCTGTCACAAAAATTCCATGCCAATATAGTCATGGATTGGCTGGGACAGCACTATGCCCTGATGTCTAAAAGTAGTCCTTCCACCATTCCATAGTCCCCTGAAGATTACAGCTCTACTAGACTTGACATGTTAGGTTTTTCAAATTGCATAGAGGCATTCAACAAAATTGACATTTAAAATACAACACACTAACTCTCAAGGAAGAAGGATGTGCGGTAGCTACCTCAGCAGGGAAGAGGCGGCGGTCCACGGTATGCTCGGAACCCCACGCGTTACTCTCCCCCCAATGGAAGTGGAACTGACACAGCCGGAAGTTATCTTCCAGAGGACCCCCTTTAAGTACTGAGTGAGGGATGGAGAAGGATAAATAGATCATTCGGTGTTATATTAGAGAGCCAAGAATGGGAAACAGTAGCTAGTACATAAATAACAGCTGAGTGGGGGTTAAAAACATGATTATATAAACATGCATGCTAAAACATAACAAGTATCCTCTCTCTTCACACACAGATTATTATTTTAAAAAATTACACAATAAGCCTATTGTATAATTGGAATGAAAATATGTATAAAGTATATTATTAAAGCAGTGAAACAAAATATACATTTTGAAATAATATTCAATTGAAAATGAGAAATGTCTAAACAATATATTTCAAGACAGAGTGATGTTGAGAAATAAGAGGGATACTTAGAACGCTAATCAAAATCACATTCCACGTGGTGGGCATTCTGGTTTTAATGAGGCACATTGCAGAGCAGAGAGTCCTTACTGGATTTGTCGGTGGTGTCATCGTACTCAACCAGGAATGAGTACCCGTTGTTCCAGATCTGTGAGCACGTCCCGGGGTCGTAATCCGGGGTCAGCGGCTTAAGGTGTGGATCAAAAACGCTCTTACGCACCCGAATATCGATAGGAGATTGTCTGTTACCCCCTGGAGCAACGAGTGGTCCCTGCCACATTGGATGCACTGGAGTCAAAGGATGAGAGAGAGGATTTCAATCTAGTAATGTTTGTGATGAATAAAGCCCAACCAGGAAATACAGGGCACATGTGGAAATCACATTTGGTCCTATTGCTTAGCCCACTAAAACAAAGACTAATGCTGACACTTACTTTTCATTGTGTACTCTCCAGCTTCCAGCATTATTATTTAGCTATTATAGTCAAAATGCCAAACATAAAATACGATTAAAATGTCTTACAGTAGACCAGCAATTCAACAGACTTAGAGTTAGACCAGTAAACCTCCTCACTACATCCCGTTTAAAGAAATGAGTAAAGCAGAGGAGGAATGAGACACTTGGGTTATTCCTCATGAAACTAGGACAAAAAAAAAGACCATGATTTGGCAGATTTTCACAACATTTAATATACAGAACAGTCCTTTGGAGGAAGGTTTGTTGACATATATTTAACATTTGTAACAAAGCACAATTGAGAAATAATTAATGAAAATGTGCATATTTATAAAATTAGGTCCTTACCCAGGCCTCCTTTAAGACTAATAATATAATTTATCTGTAGGTGCCTAAAAGAAAACACTGGTATCATATGATTGTTTTCCCCACTTGCTCAGTAATAGTAATAGCAGTAGTATTTTGATTTCAATAAAAGTCTTACATTAAATTTAGACATATTGAAAAATCTAAACATGCATATAGAAAATATACCAGTTAAGACTTGGCACATTTTTCAATATAGGGGGGGGTCCTGGTTTCGTGAGGAATCACCCACTTCCTTCCTCTTACTCGTACTCAAAGGAAATTGCAGAATAAGTCAAATGTGGGTAGGTTACAGAAACGGACTCTCGGTATGTATTGGCAGCCCAACAGGTCTTCTCCACAGAAGGAGAGACAGAAGTCGTTGAGTTCTGAACGCAAAGTTTATTAAATATGCATTTTCTGGCATTACAATAAATCTACTAGGACCTCCTATATCTGTACAATGGTCCGTTGGAAAAGGTATTTTAAATGGGAACAATTATTTTTAAATTAACCTTTTTGCTACTGTAGCCATGGCTCTAATGTGTGTCGCTGCTGTGTAACCTGCAGTTTTAAAATTAGGAACACCAATGCGACAACAAAAATGTATTTTTATTATAATTGTTGTAACAAGGCTTCGCTGTACCGTTGTTTCCTGAGCGCAGATTCGTTAGCTTCATGCTTGCACCCTTACTACAGCGAACACGGTTGTTTCCTACTAGCACACAGTTCAAAAGATCGGACTCATTAACCAGGGCAACGTTTCTTTTTCTTCCTGTCAAGGATTAGAAGCCGCATTTTACATTCCTAATAACTGTCACTGGCCATTAACCATTTGTTTTAAACCTTGTTTCGTCATGTTTGTCACTTGACTAACTAGCTAGCTAACAACCCGGTAACATTACCAGTATATACATTTTTCTAGGGCATAACGTGTTCCAGATTTATCTAGAATTCATATAGGGCTGCTATATCTCAATAAATGCTATGTTGTGCTCCTAACTTTTTAAAGTTGTGAGCACCAGTGCTAACAATGCATTTACATTTAGAGCCCTGACTGTACCAGATTAAAATAAAAAGCCTATTCTTACTACCATTTTTTTAATGCAGCCTAGTTTCCCATCCTGTGTAATATATATTATGACAATGAAGATCATAAAATGTCTGATTTTTTTTTAAAGCTCACTTCCTGTACTGAAATGAGCTATGGATTTTTGTATAATGCACTCTTCATAATCTTCTATAGCTCATGTATAGACAATGTGTTCTAATTCTGTGGCCCAGTGGATCGCAGGGAGATACATCTGCCAAAGGTTTCTCAGGTAGTAAAAATAGGTTGAACACCAGTAGGACTCTTATAGCAAACATTAACATTGTGGTTCTCACCATAAAAATCAACCATGTTCATTATCTTCATCAGGATTTGAGGCATAATGCCAATTACAGGACCTCCATGTGTTTCTCAGAAACATGACTGCTTTTTCTGTGCCCTAAACTGACTAATTTGCTCTTTTTACCATTTAATCCATAGAATGGTCCTTTAGAGCAAGGTTTCGTGAATCAGCTGTGTAGTGCTAGGGCAAAAACCAAAACGTGCACCCCGGGGTAAACAATTAATCAAAGTTGGCATATTGAGGACATGTTGGCCTTCTGGAGTCTTAAGGCCTGCGTAATGTTTGATCTGTAGGTGCTACAAAGCAAACTTTGATGTCAAATTAAGCTTTACCACTTACTCTGTAATATGAGTAGTATTTTTCAGTAACAGTTCTTACATTCATTTATGAAGATTGAAAAATATAAAAACATGAATATTGAAAATAACATTTTTGATTAAGCAAATGTTTCAATACATTGTTACACTTTCGGCAGGGATCATCAACTAGATTCAGCCGTGGGACAATTTTTTTCTTGAGCAGATGGTCAGGAACATAATTACAAATCATTTGTAGAATGCAAAATTGACCGCAAGAAGCTCAAACAGATATAATATTTGACTAAAACAACTTAAAAGCATGCTTACATTTTTCGATGATCACGTCTCTATTATGTTGGGGAATACTTAGAACATTATTATACTTTGGGGGGAAAAAAAATCTGTTCCATCACTTGGAGCCAGTTTGCTGCAATTTTACAGTTGTTTACATTTACACAAGGAGGGGCAAATACATAAACAAATGTTAAAAAAGTTTAAATCACCTGAAGGACAAATTCCCAGTCAGGGAAACTTGCTCTATGGCCATATCAAAGTTCCAGATAGGGATATTTGCTACTTTTTGGAGTTATGATCATATTTGAATGCATGACCAACAGAGTGAATGTGAAAATGGATAAAAAAGGATTTCCCTCTGAAGGTGATTTGCAGGATGTCCAATTACACAAGTAAAAGAAGGGCTGTGAATGGTTACATTGCCTACTATACCAATTTCACTACGAAATGGGCCATCACTTTAGAACTACCAGAGACTCCACTCTGGAACTTTATGCCCATAGTAGAGTATATAATGGTTCAACAACATATAGAAAAATATGAATAAACAATTTCTATATTTTCATTTTTATATTTTTCTATATTTTATGAATGTAAGAAAATCATCAAAATCAAAAAAACGCTCATATTTCAGAACAAGCGTTAAAAGCTTCATACGACACTAATTTTTGCTTTGTTGCACCTACATATGAAACATTATGGAGTCTTTAAAGGACTGAGTGAGGCCGAAATGTAATAAATATGCCAACTTTGATTCCTTATTCACAATGAATAATGCTTTTAGATACAAATGTCAAATAGTTAACAATCCTTCCTCCAAAAAGGACCACTGTATGGATTAAATGTGGTCAAAATGCCCTAAATCATGGTGTATCTTTGGCCTGGTTTTGTGAGGAATCCCTCTTTTGAGAGCCCAAGCAGAGCTTCCCTGGAAGGAAAAAGTTTACTTCCACTTTATTTTCCCAATGGATGTAACCCAAAAGAATGTATGAGTTTCCCTGGGACTGAAGAAATTAAAACATAAAATGCAACTCAGTGGGGCAGTAGTTCTTGACAAACATCATTTTACAGTTGAAGACGTAAGTTTACATAAACAAGTTTTAATGACTCCAACCTAGGTTTATCAACCACTTCACAAATTTCTTGTTAACAAACTATAATTTTGGCAAATCGGTAAGGATATCTACTTTATGCATGACAAGTAATCTTTCCAGTAATTATTTACAGGTTATTTCACTGTATCACAATTCCAGTGGGTCAGAAGTTTACACACACCAAGTTACCTGTGCCTTTCAACAACTTTGAAAATTCCAGAAAATTATGTCATGGCTTTAGAAGCTTCGGATAGGCTAATCGACTTCATTTGAGTCAATTGGAAGTGTAGCTGTGGATGTATTTCAAGGCCTACCTTCAAACTCAGTGCCTCTTTGCTTGACAGCATGGGAAAATCAAGAGAAATCAGCCAATACCTCAGAAAAAAAACATGTAGACCTCCCACAAGTCTGGAAATTGCTCCCAAGGATGAAACAAACGCCTGAAGGTAGGTACCACTTTCATCTGCACAAACAATAGTACTCAAGTATAAATGCCATGGGACCACGTAGCCATCATACCGCTCAAGAAGGAGATGCATTCTGTCTCCTAGAGATGAACGTACTTTGGTGCGAAAAGTGCAAATCAATCCCAGAATAGCAGCAAAGGACCTTGTGAAGATGCTGGAGGAAACAGGTACAAAAGTATCTATATCCACAGTAAAATGAGTCCTACGTCGACATAACCTGAAAAGGCCGCTCAGCAAGGGAGAAGCCACTGCTCAAAAACCGCCATAAAAAAGCCAGACTACGGTTTGCAACTGCACATGGGGTCAAAGATGGTACTTTTGAGAAATGTCCTCTGGTCTGATGAAACAAAAATGGAACCGTTTGGCCATAATGACCATTATAGAGGAAAAGGGGGGAGTCTTGCAAGCCGAAGAACATCATGGAAATTTGTGTGCAGAACTGAAAAAAACGTGTGCGAGCAAGGAGGCCTACAAACCCGACTCAGTTAAAACCAGCTTCGTCAGGAGGAATGGGCCAAAATTCACCCAACTTATTGTGGGAAGCTTGTGGAAGGCTACCTGAAACGTTTGACCCAAGTTAAACTATTTAAAGGCAATGCTACTAAATACTATTTGAGTGTATGTAAACTTCTGACCCACTGGGAATGTGGTGAAAGAAATAAAAGCTGAAATAAATCACCACTATTATTCTGACATTTCACATTCTTAAAATAAAAGTGGTGGTTCTAAGACAGGGCATTTTTACTAGGGTTAAATGTCAGGAATTGTGAAAAACCGAGTTTAAATGTAAATGTATACATAAGGTGTATGTACACATCAGACTTCAACTGTATATGATGGCACTGGCAGGCTCAGTCTACAAGGGCTGACGAATGTGGAAAGCTGACCAATCAGCTGTTTTACTTGTCATTAATATTGGTATAGGCTTTTTTAAAATTTATTTTAAAATCACCCCTTTTTCGTAGTGTCCAATTGTTGTAGTAGCTACTATCTTGTCTCATGGCTACAACTCCCGTACGGGCTCAGGAGAAACAAAGGTTGAATGTCATGCGTCCTCCAATACACAACCCAACCTAGCCGCACTGCTTCTTAACACAGTGCGCATCCAACCCGGAAGCCAGCCACACCAATGTGTCGAGGAAACACCGTGCACCTGGCAACCTTGGTTAGCACGCTCTGCGCCCAGCCCGCCACAGGAGTCGCTGGTGTGCGATGAGACAAGGACATCCCTACCGACCAAGCCCTCCCTAACCCGGACGACGCTAGGCCAAATTGCGCGTCGCCCAACGGACCTTCCGGTCGCGGCCGGTTTTGACAGAGCCTGGGCGCGAACCCAGGGTCTCTGATGACACAGCTGGCGCTGCAGTACAGCGCCCTTAACCACTGCGCCACCCGGGAGGCCCTGTATAGGCTTTTACTATATTTTTGGAAGTGTAGTTTGTTGGATGGAAGTTCCGGTCCTTTTCTTGCTTACCAAGTGGCGGAAGCAAAGTCAGTGTTTTTGTAGCGTACCTCTCTGTAGTAATAACAAGCAAAAGCAGCCATACTTTTCATGCTGTGAAAATAGTTGAAGGCTCTACGTTTAAAATACTCTGCAGTAGCAGCTTGGAATGTAGCCTACATTTCAACCAAACAAACTACACTGCTGGGACAAGGTTTAGCTGAATACTTTAAAATAATGAAGAGAACTTTTAATATACAGTGGGGCAAAAAAGTATTTAGTCAGCCACCAATTGTGCAAGTTCTCCCACTTAAAAGAGAGGCCTGTAATTTATCATAGGTACACTTCAACTATTACAGACAAAATGAGAAGAAAAAAAATCCAGAATATCACATTGTAGGATTTTATGAATTTATTTGCAAGTTAAGGTGGAAAATAAGTATTTGGTCACCTACAAACAAGCAAGATTTCTGGCTCTCACAGACCTGTAAATTCTTTAAGAGGCTCCTCTGTCCTCCACTCGTTACCTGTATTAATGACACCTGTTTGAACTTGTTATCAGTATAAAAGACACCTGTCCACAACCTCAAACAGTCACACCAAACTCCACTATGGCCAAGACCAAAGAGCTGTCAAAGGACACCAGAAACAAAATTGTAGACCTGCACCAGGCTGGGAAGACTGAATCTGCAATAGGTAAGCAGCTTGGTTTGAAGAAATCAACTGTGGGAGCAATTATTAGGAAATGGAAGACATACAAGACCACTGATAATCTCCCTCGATCTGTGGCTCTACGCAAGATCTCACCCCGTGGGGTCAAATATCCCAGAACCACACGGGGGGGGGCCTAGTGAATGACCTGCAGAGAGCTGGGACCAAAGTAACAAAGCCTACCATCAGTAACACACTACGCCGCCAGGGACTCAAATCCTGCAGTGCCAGACGTGTCCCCCTGCTTAAGCCAGTACATGTCCAGGCCAGTCTGAAATTTGGATGATCCAGAAGAAGATTGGGAGAATGTCAGATGAAACCAAAATATAACTTTTTGGTAAAAACTCAACTCATCGTGTTTGGAGGACAAAGAATGCTGAGTTGCATCCAAAGAACACCATACCTACTGTGAAGCATGGGGGTGAAAACATCATGCTTTGGGGCTGTTTTTCTGCAAAGGGACCAGGACGACTGATCCATGTAAAGGAAAGAATGAATGGGGCCATGTATCGTGAGATTGAGTGAAAACCTCCTTCCATCAGCAAGGGCATTGAAGATTAAACGTGGCTGGTCTTTCAGCATGACAATGATCCCGAACACACCGCCCGGGCAACGAAGGAGTGGCTTCATAAGAAGCATTTCAAGGTCCTGGAGTGGCCTAGCCAGTCTCCAGATCTCAACCCCATAGAAAATCTTTGGAGAGAGTTGAAAGTCCCGTGTTGCCCAGCAACAGCCCCAAAACATCACTGCTCTAGAGGACATCTGCATGGAGGAATGGGCCAAAATACCAGTAACAGTGTGTGAAAACCTTGTCAAACGTTTCCTGTAAGTCTTCACCTCTGTTATATACCCTTTGTTGGCAATGACCAAGTATTGAGAAACTTTTGTTATTGACCAAATACTTAATTTCCACCATAATTTGCAAATAAATTAATTTAAAAATTCTACAATGTGAGTTTCTGGATTTGTTCCCCCTCATTTTGTCTGTCATAGTTGAAGTGTATCTATGATGAAAATTACAGGCCTCTCACCTTTTTAAGTGGGATAACTTGCACAATTGGTGGCTGATGTCAAGCCCTGGTCTTAGTATTTTGTGTTTTCTTTAATTATTTGTTCAGGCCAGGGTGTGACATGAGTTTGTGTTGTCGTATTGTTTTTTGTAGGCATTGGGATTGTGGCTGATTAGGGGTGTGTCTAGCATAGGCTTGGCTGCCTGAGGCGGTTCTCAATCAGAGTCAGGTGATTCTCGTTGTCTCTGTTTGGGAACCATATTTAGGTAGGCTGGGTTTCACTGTGTATTTTGTGGGTGATTGTTCCTGTCTCCGTGTAGTGTTCACCAGATTGGCTGTAATAAGTTCACGTTTCGTTTGTTGTTTTTGTTATTATAGTTATTTCATGTATCGTCGATTCTTCATTAAAAAACATGAGTAACCACGCTGCATTTTGGTCCGACTCTCCTTCAACAGACGAACGCCATTACAGAATCACCCACCACACCCAGACCGAGCGGCGTGGTAACAGGCAGCGACAGCAGGAGCAGCGAAAGGAGGAATGGACATGGGAAGACGTGTTGGATGGCAAAGGTTGTTACACTTGGGAGGAGATACTGGCCGGAAGAGATCGCCTCCCATGGGAACAGGTGGAGGCACTTAGGAGAGCAGAGGCAGCCGGAGATAGGAGCCGACGATACGAGGGAACACGGTTGGCAAGGAAGCCCGAAAAGCAGCCCCAAAAATGTATTGGGGGGGGGGGCTCAGGGAGAGTGTGGCAGAGTCAGGAGACAGACCTGAGCCAGCTCCCCCTGTTAATCGTGAGGAGCAGCGATCAAAGGACTTCTGGACTTGGGAAGAGATATTGGACGGGAAAAGGACCATGGGCACAGCCTGGAGAATATCACCGCCCCAAGGAAGAACTGGAGGCGTAGAAATCGGAGAGGCGCAGAAATCGGAGAGGCGCTGGTATGAAGAGGCAGCACGACCAAGCGGATGGAAGCCTGAGAGTCAGCCCCAAAAATGTATTGGGGGGGGGCTTACAGGGAGTATGGCTATGCCAGGTAGGAGACCTGCGCAAACTCCCTGAGCTTACCGGGGGGCTAGAGAGACCGGGCAGGCACAGCGTTATGCTACGTTGCACACAGTGTTCCCAGTGCGGGTGAATAGTCCGGTGCGGTTCATACCAGCTCTTAGTATTGGCCGGGCTAGAGTGGGCATCGAGCCAGGTAAGGTTGGGCAGGCTCAGTGCTCAAGAGCTCCAGTGCGCCTGCACGGTCCGATCTATCCAGAGCCACCTCCAAACACCAGTCCGCCGGTGGCAGCTCCCCGCACCAGGCTTCCTGGGCGTGTCCTCGATCCAGTACCACCAGTTCCAGCACCACGCACCAGGCCTTCAGTGCGCCTTGCCTGTTCAGCACAGCCAGAGCCATCCTCCTCTCCTGCGCTGTCGGAGTCTCCCGCCTGTTCGGAGCAGCTGAGCTGCCAGACTGCTTGGAGCAGCCAGAACAGCGAGATCCGCCAGACTCTTCCAGATCCGCCAGTCAACCAGACTCTTCCAGATCCGCCAGTCAACCAGACTCTTCCAGATCCGCCAGTCAACCAGACTCTTCCAGATCCGCCAGTCAACCAGACTCTTCCAGATCCGCCAGTCAACCAGACTCTTCCAGATCCGCCAGTCAACCAGACTCTTCCAGATCCGCCAGTCAACCAGACTCTTCCAGATCCGCCAGTCAACCAGACTCTTCCAGATCCGCCACCCAGCTAGGATCTGCCGGAGCCACCTACCTGCCCCTCAGTCACGAGCTGCCCCTCAGTCACGAGCTGCCCCTCAGTCACGAGCTGCCCCTCAGTCACGAGCTGCCCCTCAGTCACGAGCTGCCCCTCAGTCCAGTGGTGTTCTGGGTGAGGACTATTAGGCCATGGTCGGCGGCGAGGGTGGATTATCCCAGGACGCGAGGGGGAGGAACTCTGACATTTATGGAGTGGGGTCCACGTCCCGAGCCGGAGCCGCCACCATGGACAGACACCCACCCGGACCCTCCCTATGGTTTTGAGGTGCATCCGGGAGTCCGCACCTTAGGGGGGGGGGGTTCTGTCACGCCTTGGTCATAGTATTTTGTGTTTTCTTTAATTATTTGTTCAGTGCAGCAAACTCTCCAGAAGTTCAGTGAGGATCTCTGAATGATCCAATGTTGACCTAAATGACTAATGATGATAAATACAAACCACCTGTGTGTAATCAAGTCTCCGTATAAATGCACCTGCACTGTGATAGTCTCAGAGGTCCTTTAAAACCGCAGAGAGCATCATGAAGAACAAGGAGAACACCAGGCAGGTCCGACATACTGTTGTGAAGAAGTTTACAGCCGGATTTGGATACAAAAATATTTCCCAAGCTTTAAACATCCCAAGGAGCACTGTGCAAGCGATAATATTGAAATGGAAGGAGTATCAGACCACTGCAAATCTACCAAGACCTGGCCATCCCTCTAAACTTCCAGCTCATACAAGGAGAAGACTGATCAGAGATGTAGCCAAGAGGCCCATGATCACTCTGGATGAACTGCAGAGATCTACAGCTGAGGTTTGAGACTCTGTCCATAGGATTACAATCAGTCGTATATTGCACAAATCTGGCCTTTATGGAATAGTGGCAAGAAGAAAGCCATTTCTTAAAGATATCCATAAAAAGGGTTGTTTAAAGTTTTCCACAAGCCACCTGGGAGACCCACCAAACATGTGGAAGAAGGTGCTCTGGTCAGATGAAACCAAAATGTAACTTTTTGGCAACAATGCAAAACGTTATGTTTGGCGTAAAAGCAACACAGCTCATCACCCTGAACACATCATCCCCACTGTCAAACATGGTGGTGGCAGCATCATGGTTTGTGCCTGCTTTTCTTCAGCAGGGACAGGGAAGATGGTTCAAATTGATGGATGGAGCCAAATACAGGACCATTCTGGAAGAAAACCTGATGGAGTCTGCAAAAGACCTGAGACTGGGACGGAGATTTGTCTTCCAACAAGACAATGATCCAAAACATAAAGCAAAATCTACAATGGAATGGTTCAAAAATAAACATATCCAGGTGTTAGAATGGCCAAGTCAAAGTCCAGACCTGAATCCAATCGAGAATCTGTGGAAAGAACTGAAAACTGCTGTTCACAAATGCTCTCCATCCAACCTCACTGAGCTCGAGCTATTTTGCAAGGAGGAATGGGAAGAAAATTCAGTCTCTCGATGTGCAAAACTGATAGACATACCCCAAGCGACTTACAGCTGTAATCGCAGCAAAAGGTGTCGCTACAAAGTATTAACTTAAGGGGGCTGAATAATTTTGCACGCCCAATTTTTCAGTTTTTGATTTGTTAAAAAAGTTTGAAATATCCAATAAATGTCGTTCCACTTCATGATTGTATCCCACTTGATTCTTCACAAAAAAATACAGTATTATATCTTTATGTTTGAAGCCTGAAATGTGGCAAAAGGTCGCAAAGTTCAAGGGGGCCGAATACTTTCGCAAGGCACTGTATGTATGTATGTATGTATGTATGTATGTATGTATGTATGTATGTATGTATGTATGTATGTATGTATGTATGTATGTATGTATGTATGTATGTATGTATGTATGTATGTATGTATGTATGTATGTATGTATGTATGTATGTATAAAATATTACACACACACTTTTGTTGATGTTTTTATACTAGAACAAGGTGTCTTGGACACACACAGTTCCAGCAGTAAGTGTAAAGCTGCTGTTCTCATCCAAGTGCTGGGTGGCTAAAGATCAGTCACACCATCTGGCCTGGAGAAAAGTACACATTTCAGAGTACTGTTTTAACAAATCTGGCTCTAGAGCCAAGATCCTTTTCATTTGACTGGTTTGCCTTACCCAGTAGGGCTTGCCAGTGCCTGACCAGAGGACTCCACTGTCACACTTGTGCAGAGATTCCATTTACCATTCCAAAATGATTACAGAAACAACATCTAGGCCTAGCTCTACAAAGTGTATTACCACAGTCCTTGGCCTGTGCCATGTCTGCAGGAAACTTGTGCATGGTACATGTGGTGGCACAGTCTTCATGCTCATCGTGCGGTCATTGTATTGTTTGGAAAAGCAAGGCAACCAGGTTGTTGCACACAGGACAGAAGGCTTCATGTCCGTGTACAAAGTGAACTACAGTACCAATATCAGTGGCAGTATGATTTATAAATCTGTTTCTATAGAAGACAAAGCAAAAAATGTAATGCACAGCTGCCAAACCTAATTGAAAGGGTTAGGCAGTGCTACACTAGATAAACAAAGAGTATGGTCTTTATGAGAGTTATATTGTAGAGTTAAAGGAAATCTGCAACCACAGTAAAACAAAAGCAATGAACTTGGTCAAATCTGAACTTTTCCTAATCTTATCTATGGGTAACCTGCAGTGAATGGGGCTCCTCGTTCTTGCTCATTGACCTTTAGCACCTAGCTCTCAAACAAACTCCCCGTTCCCTTGCTCAATACTGAACATTTATAGAAAAACAAAAAAACATTTAAAACGTATCATTAGTTGTCAAATCAAGAAAGGACTCACGTCATCAATTTGGTAGCACTTGAACTGAATTACTTGTTCTAGCTAGCAACGTGTTATCTTTAGTCACAGGTTAAACAATGGCATAACGTTGTAGCTTGAGTTGGTAGCTAACGTTACAGAGTTAGCTACAGCTAGCTAGCTGGTGATGTTAAATATAGCTGATGGTAAACTTACCTTCATGATTGAAAAGGTAATTCTCGTGGAAGAACATATCATTTATCGAGCTTTGGCCTCAGTCGCCGAGTGGAGCGCAACAAGATTTGATCAGACAGATGTGGTTACTTTTGGCAGGTCAAGCAGAAGTGGTAAAAAAATAAAATAAATAAGAGCTCCATTTTGCGGGATGTTGTGCTACGCAACAAATCACTGACCGGATGCAACTGTTATGGGTGTGATAAAGGCTTATTGACTAGAGGTCGACCGATTATGATTTTTCAACGCCGATACCAATTATTGGCGGACCAAAAAGCCCAATACCGATTAAAGTCTGCCAATTTGTATTTATTTATTTGTAATAATGACAATTATAACAATACTGAATGACCATTTATTTTAACTTAATATAATACATCAATAAAATCAATTTAGCCTCAAGTAAATAATGAAACATGTTCAATTGTTTAAATAATGCAAAAACAAAGGGTTGGAGAAGAAAGTAAAAGTGCAATATGTGCCATGTAAGAAAGCTAACGTTTCAGTTCCTTGCTCAGAACATGAGAACATATGAAAGCTGGTGGTTCCTTTTAACATGAGTCTTCAATATTCCCAGGTTAGAAGTTTAGGTTGTAGTTATTATAGGAATTATTGGACTATTTCCCTCTATACCATTTGTCTTTCATTAACCTTTGACTATTGGATGTTCTCATAGGCACTTTAGTATTGCCAGTGTAAGAGTATAGCTTCCGTCCCTCTCCTCACTCCTCTCTGGGCTGGAACTAGCAACACAACGACAACAGCCACCATCGAAGCAGCGTTACCCATGTAGAGCAAGGGGAACAACTACTAGAAGGCTCAGGGCGAGTGACGTTTGAAACGCTATTAGTGTGCGCTAACTAGCTAGCCATTTCACTTCGGTCACACCAGCCTCATGCCGGGAGTTGATAGGTTTGAAATCATAAACAGCACAATGCTTGACTCACAATGAAGAGCTGTTTGAATGAATGTTTACGCGCCTGCTTCTGCCTACCACCGCTCAGTCAGACACTTAAATACTTGTATGCTCAGTCAGATTATATGCAACGCAGGACACGCTAGATAATATCAAGTAATATCATCAACCATGTGTAGTTAACTAGTGATTATGATTGATTGTTTTTTATAAGATATGTTTAATACTAGCTAGCAACTTACCTTGGCTTACTGCGTAACAGGCAGTCTCCTTGTGGAGTGCAACGAGAGAGAGGCAGGTCGTTATTGCGTTGGACTAGTTAACTAAGGTTGCAAGATTGTATCCCCGGAGCTGACAAGGTGAAAATCTGTCGTTCTGCCCCTGAACAAGGCAGTTAACCCACCGTTCCTAGGCAGTCATTGAAAATAATAATATGATCTTAACTGACTTGACTAGTTAAATAAAGGTATTAAAAAATACAAATAAAATAGGCGCCCCAAAATACCGATTTCTGATTATGAAAACGGCCCTGATTAATCGGTCGACCTCTACTATTGACCAGTACACGCCCACACCATTCTGTTCAGGTAAACCCATACAATTTAAACAGAGAAAAGCTGCTTTTTAAACAAACTATTTCACACATATTGTAATTAAAATGTCATATTTAATAGAAATCTGGACACACTGGACAGAATTTAAAGGGATTTTGGCAATGAGGCCTTTATCTACTTCCCCAGAGTCAGATGAACTCGTCGATACCATTTTTACACCTCTGCATGCAGTTTGAAGGAAGTTGCTAAATAGCGTTACCCATAGACTTCCAGTCATTACTATCTGATAGCACATAGACTTTGTCATTGTGAAACTACCTTAAACTTCCTTATTTGACACAGACATAAAAATGGTATCCACGAGTTAATCTGACTCTGTGGAAGTACATTATGGGATTTATTGCCAAAATCCCAGAGTATACATCTAAGATTTTTTTTATTACTATGTTTGTTTATCAGTAACAGTTTCCATCCACAGTTAGAGTGTAAAGTCATACCATATTAAAAAACAGCTGTGATGGAAACAGGTCATTTCTGTATAATTTTATAAATGGCGACATTATTGGTTTGTTCGACGTGGTGGTATCTTTTTGTGTCTGTATTATGCGAAAAATGGTGGCGGAAACAGCTTTATGCGAAAATATTTATACAATAACCATTATACTGAAGTAACCTTGGAGCCACGCAATGATATGGCGTGTGGTCCTCCCACTATAACTTGACAACATTGCAGTTTATTAGGATACAGATTAAATAAATTATGATTAACTTCACAGGGTGGTGAAAGAGCACGGTCTTTAGCGTGATGCTTCATGCCAATAAATATTGAGGGTCTTATTCTGGTGACATGATGGTCGATACTTAGCTGCTATTTAACATTTTTTTTTTTTTTATCTTGCTCTTTTGTCCATAATAATCTCCTCACATAGGCTATACCCACACTATCTGCAAGCTGTTGGCTAAAAGGCACATGCCAATACCTGAGTGGGCACATTACCTATATAACGCTGCATTTGTGACAAAACCCTCAGTAGAGTTGAAAATGCGCTGCAGCAAATTTATTTAACCTTTAATCTTAGGCAAGTCAGTTAAGAATAAATTCTTATTTACAATGACGGCCTACTTGTAAAGCACCCCCTAACCCGAATAACTAAACTTGTATTTTTTATTTCGGTACATGGGAATTTAACTGTAAAAGTAATTTTTATGTGCACTACGTCATCACTCACAGCCTTTCATCTGCAACAAGTCCATTTGTTGGAATTACACCACAGGTGAGAAAATGTTCATTTTTTAAAATGCAAATTTGATTACGTATATTAGCATAAAAATCTGGCCAATTGGTGAGAGATTTTCATGCAAATATTCTAAAATCTATATTAAAAATGAGCATTTTAATTTCTCGCCAGAAAACAGCTTGCGGATACAGTGCGGGTATAGTCTATATAAGATTATTATGGACAAAATAGCAAGAATATTTGTATTTGTCAAACAGCAGTCAAGCATCAATCATGTCACCAGAATAAGACCCTTGATATTCATTGGAATAGAGCATCAAGCTAAAGGCTGAGCACTTTCACCACCCTGTGAAGTTCATCATTTCTTTCATCTGTAGCATAATAAACTGCATGCTTTGCCGAGTCGTAGTTGGCGTACAACACATTACATTAGTTTAACGACCCAGTCGAATGACAGGGCAATGACTCCAATCACTGCCTTGGGATAGTTTTTTGACCTTAGGGTTTTTTGACCTTAGGGAAGAGTGCCTACTACTGGCCCTCCAACACCACTTACAGCTGCAAAAGGTCCAGGGACTAACCAAGACCAACCCTGCTTAACTTTGAGGCATTCCAGCAGTGAGATGCCGGATGGTATGCTGCTGGCATAATGAACCAGATTCACTCATGCAGAAATCCACTCCCTGGTTTCCATGTATATTCTTTGTTTTCATCGCAATGCGTGCACAATGTCATTAACCCTTTAGTAATGTAGCAACCAAGGATTTATATACATCATTGGTAGCCATAGTGACGTTGATTAAAACGTTACCGCTGCTTGAGAGATTTAACAGTTATTTATCATGTGTGTGGAATGTGGCAGCTTCGCTGCCAGCTGGACTGAGTGACTAATGGTGATCATAGCACTGACTGTTCTCGTCTACAACTAGCAACTGTACTTAATATAATGATACAAGATATGTAAAAAGTTTCGACACTTACAGGCAGAAAGCACATATTTGCTTGAACATGCGGTGAGGTTGCATCTTCTCACAGGTATCAAACGTTGGCCTTTAGTTTGCTTGATGAGATGTCTGTGCAGCTGCCGAGCAAGTGGCGTTAAAACCGATGAGAGAGCCACCATTATCTCTGATTCTTTGAATACGCTTTTCGAGGGTTGCGAGAGTCACAGTTAACTGTTATTTATCGTTTCGGGTAAGGCAAAACGTCAAGTCAACTGCTCATCTTGTCCCCAGGTGTTACGGGTTGGTTTCATAGCTGTTTCCACCTAACGGGATTTGCTTTTTAGGGACCGTCGTCTTCCACATTGTCGGCTGGATGGCTGGTCTCTCTCGCTTGACTGGTAGCAACGAAATGGGCAGGCTTTCACACGATTAAAACATTCACGAACTGACAGTAAATTCCATCCGGTTTTACAGCTTTTCACTAGTCCTGTTGATGCGTGCTCTTACTTGAACACCGCACCCATCTAATTTAGCTTCCTACAGATATTTCACGCGCCGCATCAACCAAAATAACAGGTTGTAAATGTGTTTACAAAGCAATGTCATTACGAAGAGTTTGCTGAGTGGGGGGTCGCAAAATTCCCATCCCGACCTATCAGCTTTATCGTCTGAGGGACGTTCCAATCCACATGCGCGAGACGATGCTGCATTCATAGCATCTTGTAAATACGAGCATATGACTGGAAAATCCACTTGAACGCCTCTCCAACACTTAATTACTTGAGCGAAACTCGTCTACACCCTTGAGCTCCGACTTCTTCCATACACCTAATCAAATTGTATTTGTCACATGCAAACAACATGGCTGCGTTCGGGTATGTTTTTACGTTCTGGCACGTTCAATTTAACGGAAATGGTGCTGAACTGAACGACCAGTTGGAACGCTGTCGCACACAGTTTCTAAACCGAGGCACAACATTGCGAGACTTCTGAGAACGCTTGCAAAACAAACTAAACAGACCAGGCCAGGGTTTGGGGTTTGAGAAGTCAATGAGAGAAGTGAAAAGTTCTTCCTTAGTTGTTAATATTCTCTAAATCTAAAGGCACAACCTCGATTCGAGACAATGTTTTTGGTAGTTCAACATGTTATTGCTCCAACCTCGTGAAAGTGACAAACTGACACGTTTTAATTTTCGTCAAAAACAACTTTATCGAAGGATTAACTTTGACCTGCACATGCGCAGTTTTGCGCGAGACGACCGCTAGAAACACGTCATCTGATCTACACATGAGTTTAGCGAGCCAACGTCGCCATGGCATTGACTACACGTGTTTTAGCATATCTTCATACGATATTATAAACCTTTCGGTTACTAGCCCAACGCTCTAACCACTAGGCGACCCTGCCGCCCCATGACAAAACACTTATTTTTACTGCTCTAATTAAGTTGGTTAACAGTTTATAATAGCAATAAGGCACCTCGGGGTTTGTGGTATATGGCCAATATACCACAGCTACGGGCTGTGTCCAGGCACTCTGTTGTCATGCTTAAGAACAGCCCTTAGTATATAGGCCATATACCACACCACCTTATTGCTTATGTATACAACAAGTTGGTCTAATCCTGGATTCTGACTGGTTAAACCCGTATTCCAACTGGTGTCTATTCCACAAGTTACCACCGGCTAAAGATATGACATTGAAATGCTTATTTACTCTGTTCCATCTCACTGCGCAATCCAGTCTCATCAGCCTAGCCAGGCAATTTATAAATTTGATCTCCACTATAAAAAGCATCTAGATATTATCTCCGATGTCTTTTAGACTAGCATTTGATTTAACAGCGGAGATTAATATAAACCTTGTGGTCTGTCTGACATTTGCATTTCAATATTGAAACAATTTTGCAATCTCCAGCTGTCCCATAGTAATAAATGTGTTGGGACGAGACAGGCAGGCAGGCAGGCAGCTTTTCTCAACAAGTTGAATTCATGAATCAGCTGGCATCATTTTTATATATATATGTAACAGTATAATTTTAAACCGTCCCCTCACCCTTACCCGGGCGCGAACCAGGGACCTTCTGCACACATCGACAAGTCACCCACGAAGCATCGTTACCCATCGCTCCACAAATGCCGCGGCCCTTGCAGAGCAAGGGGAACTACTACTTCAAGGTCTCAGAGCAAGTGGCGTAACCGATTGAAACGCTATGTAGCGCGCACCGCTAACTAAGCTAGCCTTTTCACATCCGTTACATATATTTCTTGATGCCTATTCAGATTCCTTGACTTTTTCCATATTTTGTTATGCTAGCCTTATTTTAAAATGGATATAAAACAAAAAGAATCCTCAGCAATCTGCACACAATACCCCATAATGACAAAGCGAAAACCGGTTTATAGAAATTTTTCCATTGATCATCCTTGAGATGTTTCTACAACTTGATTGGAGTCCACTTGTGGTAAATTCAATTGATTGGAAATTATTTAGAAAGGTCCCATAGTTGACAGTGCATGGCAGAACAAAAACCAAGCCATGAGGTCAAAATAATTGTCCATAGAGCTCCAAGACAGGATTCTCTAACCTTCATTTAACTAGGCAAGTCAGTTCAGAACAAATTCTTATTTACACTGATGGCCTACCCTGGCCAAACCCAGACGACGCTGGGCCAATTGTGCGCCACCCTATGGGACTCCCAATCACTAAAGTTTTTAGTGTCGATTGTGTCAAGGCACAAATCTGGTAAAGGGTACCAAAACATTTCTGCAGCATTGAAGGTCCCCAAGAACACAGTGGCCTCCATCATTCTTAAATGGAAAATGTTTGGAACCACCAAGACTCTTCCTAGAGCTAGCCGCCTAGCCAAACTGAGCAATTGGGGGAGAAGGGCCTTGGTCAGGAAGGTGAACAAGAACACGATGATCACTCTGACTGAGCTCCAGAGTTCCTCTGTGGAGATGGGAGAATCTTACAGAAGGACAACAATCTCTGCAGCACTCCACCAATCAGGCCTTTATGGTAGAGTGACCAGACAGAAGCCACTCCTCAGTAAAAGACACATGACAGCCCACTTGGAGTTTGCCAAAAGGCACCAAAAGAGTCTCAGACCACGAGAAACAAGATTCTCTGATCTGATGAAACCAAGATTGAACTCTTTAGCCTGAATGCAAAGCGTCACATCTGGAGTAAACCTGGCACCATCCCTACGGTGAAGCATGGTGGTGGTTGCATCATGCTCTGGGGATGTTTTTCAGCAGCACGGACTGGGAGACTAGTTAAGATCAAGGCAAAGATGAACAGAGCAAAGTACTGAGAGATCCTTGATGATAACCTGCTCCAGAGTGCTCAGGACCTCGGACTGGGGAGCCAGCCAGAGCCCGGACTTCAACCCGATCTAAACATCTCTGGAGTGCTGAAAATGGCTGTGCAGCAACGTTAACTTCCAACCTGACAGAGCTTGAGAGGATCTGCAGAGAATGGGAGAAACTCTCCAAATAAAATACAGGTGTGCCGAGCTTGTAGCGTCATACCCAAGAAGACTCGATGCTGTAATCACTGCCAAAGGTGCTGCAGCAAATTACTGAGTAAAGGGTCTGAATACTTACATAAATTAGATTTTACATTTTTAAATTAGCAAACATTTCTAAAAAACTGTTTTTGCTTTGGCATTATGGGGTATTGTGTGTAGATTCATGAGGGGAATTTAGAATAAGGCTGTAACATAACAAATGTGGAAAAGGTCAACGGGTCTGAATACCTTCTGAAAGAACTGTATATCTTCAAGGGGCCATCTTTAGTTGCCATATCAATGTTTGGACTTATAAATATGTACCCATTGATCATTGAAGAATATAACTTATAAATGCCTCATGGTGAACTTAGTTCAACTGTCATACCTCATCAGAACCCAAAATATAGCTAATGTCTGTAAACAAAGTAAATGTAAACAAACACTATATAGCCTCAAAACGTACATTTTAATATCATGGATGATCAGTCTTTGCATCCATAGCTCTCTCTATGAATTTGAGTGGTTACATTTCTTCATCCCCATCCCCTTTAGCTTTTTTACCAAAACCGGCGCAATCGAGAATCCCAAATAAAACAGTATCGGACATGATCCAGAAATTAGGCGGGACTTGCAAAGTGTATAACAGCACAATACATCTGACAGTTTCATGAGCTACAATAGATGCAGCACATAGAGTTGAAGTCGGAAGTTTACATACACTTAGGTTGAAGTCAATAAAACTCGTTTATCAACCACTCCACAAATTTCTTGTTAACAAACTATAGTTTTGGAAAGTGAGTTAGGACATCTACTTTGTGCATGACAAAAGTAATTTTTCCAAAAATGGTTTACAGATTATTTCACTTATAATTCACTGTGTCACAATTCCAGTGGGTCAGACGTTTACGTACACGAAATTGACTGTAACTTTAAACAGCTTGGAAAATTCCAGAAAATTATATGTCATGGCTTTAGAAGCTTCTGATAGGCTAATTCACATCATTTGAGTCAACTGGAGGTGTACCTGTGGAGGTATTTCAAGGCCTACCTTCAAACTCAGTGCCTCTGCTTGACATCATGAGAAAATCAACAGAAATCAGCCAAGACCACAGAAAAAAATTGTAGACCTCCACAAGTCTGGTTCATCCTTGGGAGCAATTTCCAAACGCCTGAAGGTACCACATGCATCTGTACAAACAATAGTACGCGAGTATAAATACCATGGGACCACACAGCCATCATACCGCTCAAGAAGGAGACACATTCTATCTCCTAGAGATGAAAGTACTTTGGTGCGAAAAGTGAAAATCAATCCCAGAACAGCAGCAAAAAACTTGTGAAGATGCTGGAGGAAATGGGTACAAAAGCATATATATCCACAGTAAAACAAGTTCTATATCGACATAACCTGAAAAGTCCGCTCAGCAAGGGAGAAGCCACTGCTCCAAAACCACCATAAAAAAGCCAGGCTACGGTTTGCAACTGCACATGGGGTCAAAGATGGTGCTTTTGAGAAATGTCCTCTGGTCTGATGAAACAAAAACCATCATTATGTTTTGAGGAAAAAGGGGATGCTTGCAAGCCGAAGAACACCATCCCAACCGTGAAGCACAGGGGTGGCAGCATCATGTTGTGGGGGTGCTTTGCTGCAGGAGGGACTGGTACACTTCACAAAATAGATGGCATCATGAGCAAGGAAAATGATGTGGATATATAGAAGCAACATCTCAAGATATCAGTCAGGAAGTTACAGCTTGTTCGCAAATGGGTCTTCCAAATGGACAATGACCCCAAGCATAGTTCCAAAGTTGTGGCAAAATGGCATAAGAACAACAAAGTCAAGGTATTGGAGTGGCCATAACAAAGCCCTGACCTCAATCCTATAGAAAATTTGTGGGCAGAACTGAAAAAACGTGTGCGTGCAAGGAGTCCTACAAACCTGACTCAGTCACACCAGCTCTGTCAGGAAGAATGGGCCAAAATTCACCCAATTTAATGTGGGAAGTTTGTGGAAGGTTGCCTGAAACGCTTGACCCAAGTTAAACAATTTAAAGACAATGCTACCAAACACTAATTGAGTGTATGTAAACTTCTGACCCACTGGGAAAGTGATGAAAGAAATAAAAGCTGAAATAAATCACTCTCTTCTATTATTCTGATATTTCACATTCTTCCAATAAAGTGGTGATCCTAACTGACCTAAGACAGGACATTTTTAATAGGATTAAATGTCAGGAATTGTGAAAAACTGAGTTTAAATGTATTTGGCTAAGGTGTATGTAAACTTCCGTCTTCAACTGTATGGTAAAATGTACAGTGCTTTGTGTCTATAATAAAAATAGTAGTTTCCAATTGTGGTTGAGCACACAAATGCATCTTTACAAACAGCCCAAGTGTTATTTTCTGGGTTAATGTAAATAATTGGATGAGGTTATTTTGACTAACAGAGGTCTTGCAAATGTTATGCAAACGTTGTACTAGTACTTGACTGAGAATATGTTTAGCTAAAGCTCCTTAGGAATGGCATTATTGTAAACTTGCTAATGGCTTTTCAATTTTTTACTCCATTTAGGAGTGTCACTGACAGGACTGTGATTACTATTTTGGACTTTAATCCCTACACACCTTCAATTACAAAATATTCGCTCTGGAAAAAAAGTTTTTCCTTGAGTCCTAGGACACCACGCTGGAAGTGGAACACACAAAATACTATCTCAAGGTGAGAAGGACATTATGAAACATATTTGCTGTTCTGGAAATCATGGCTGTAAAAGTATCCAGTGGTAAATGCCATATAATGAGGTGTTTTCTCCATCTGAACCATTTATAAAGAACTGTGGCAAAAACAAGACATCACTTATTGTCAAACCAAAAACCAAGCAATGAATGGGCTTCACAGTAACACATGTGTTATATCCAGTAAAAACAACTGCAAAGTGCGGAAGTTCCAAACATATACCTTCTGAAAGTATTCACACCCACTGACTTTTTACACATTGTGTCCCACTGAATTTTAAATGGATTAATCTAAGATTTGTTTTGTCACTGGTCTGCACAAAGTAGAATTATGTGTTTATTGTTTTTTTTAAATCTATCTATATAAAAAATATTTTTGAGTCACTCACTTTTCAACCCCTTTGTAATGGCAAGCCTAAATAAGTTCAGGACTAAAATGTTGCCTAGTTGCCTTGCACAGAATAAGTTGCATGGACATTGTGTGCAATATTAGTGTTTAACATGATTTCTGATCGACTACCTCATCTCTGTACCCAACACATACAATAATCTGTATGGTCCCTCAGTTGAGCAGTGAATTTCAAACACAGATTCAACCACAAAGACCAGGGAGGTTTTCCAATGCTCAAAAAAATAAATCACACATTGATGGAGAAAAATAAATAACAGCAGACAATAAAAAAATATCCCTTTGAGCATGGTGAATTTATTGATTACACTTTGGAGGGTGTATCAATACACCCAGTCACTACAAAGGTACAGGCGTCCTTCCTAACTCAGTTGCCGGAGAGGAAGGAAACCACTTTGGGATTTCACAATGAGGTTAATGGTGACTTTAAAACAGCTGTAATTGTGGAAAACTGATAGATACTCCACAAGTTGAGCTAAGCACAGGCAAAATCCTAGAGGAAAACCTGGTTCAGTCTGCTTTCCACCAGACACTGGGAGATAAATTCACCTTTCAGCAGGACAATAATATAAAACACAAAGCCAAATCTACACTGGATTTGTTTACCATTTGAGTTAGGCAGGACACCCATATCTTTGTAGTGACTGCGGCATACCACTGCTGGCTTCCTCTGAAGCCAAGCAGGGTTGGTTATGGTTGATCCCTGGATGGGAGACCAGATGTGGCTGGAAGTGGTATTGGAGGGCCAGTAGGAGGCACTTTTTCCTCTGGTCTAAAAAAATAAATAATAATATCCCAATGCGGCAGTGATTGGGGGATTTTTCCCGGTTAGGATACGCTCTTTTGAATGGGATGTTAAATAGGTGTCTTGACTCTGTTGCCACTAAATATCCCATTGTGTCCTAACTAAATTCCCAATCTGGCCCTCATACCATCATGGCCACCTAATCATCCCCAGCTTCCAATTGGCTCATTCACCCCCCTCTCGCCTATAACAATTCCCCAGGTCGTTAATGTAAATAATGTGTTCTCAGTCAACTTACCTTGTAAAATATGGGATCAAATAAAGCAAGACAGTGAATGTGGACAAGTTACAGTTTTGACAAATCTATTTCATAGATGCACAAATTTCTAAAAACATGATTTCCCTTTGTCATTATGGGGCATTGTGTGTAAATGGGTGAGAAAAAAAGTATATTTAATCCATTTTGAATTCAGGCTGTAATACAACAAAATTGTGAAATAAGCCAAGGGTATGAATACTTTAAGGCACTGTATGTACAGTCGTGGCCAAAAGTTGAGAATGACACAAATATTAATTTCCACAAAGTTTGCTCCTTCCGTGTCTTTTTTAGATATTTTTTTATCAGATGTTACTATGGAATACTGAAGTATAATTACAAGCAGTGTCAAAGGCTTTTATTGACAATTACATAAAGTTGATGCAAGACCTCTGCAATCCGCCTTGGCCTGCTGTGAATTAACTTCTGGGCCACATCCTGACTGATGGCAGCCCATTCTTGAATAATAATTATTGAATCAATGCATGTCAGAATATGTTTTTTTGTTTGTCCACCCGCCTCTTGAGGATTGACCACACGTTCTCAATGGGATTAAGGTCTGGGGAGTTTCCTGACCATGGACCCAAAATATCAATATTTTGTTCCCCGAGCCACTTAGTTATCACTTTTGCCTTATGGCAAGGTGCAAAGGCATTGTTCATCACCAAACTGTTCCTGGATGGTTGGGAGAAGTTGCTCTCGGAGGATGTGTTCGTACCATTCTTTATTCATGGCTGTGTTCTTAGGAATTGTGAGTGAGCCCACTCCCTTGGCTGAGAAGCAACCCCACACATAAATGGTCTCGAGATGCTTTACTGCTGGCATGACACAGCGCTCACCTTGTCTTCTCCGGACAAGCTTTTTTCCGAATGCCCCAAACAATCGGAAAGAGGATTCATCAGAGAAAATGACTTTACCCCAGTCCTCAGCAGTCCAATCCCTGTACCTTTTGCAGAATATCAGTTTGTCCCTGATGTTTTTCCTGGAGAGAAGTGGCTTCTTTGCTGCCCTTCTTGACACCAGGCCACCCGCCAAAAGCCCTTGCCTCACTGTGCATGCAGATACACTCACACTTGCCTGCTGCCAATCCTGAGCAAGCTCTGTACTTGTGGTGCCCCAATCCCACAGTAGAATCAACTTTAGGACAGTCCTGGCACTTGCTGGACTTTCTTGGGCTCCCTGAAGCCTTCTTCACAACCATTGAACCGTTCTCCTTGAAGTTCTTGATGATCCTATAAATGGTTGATTTAGGTGCAATCTTACTGGCAGCAATATCCTTTCCCGTGAAGCCCTTTTTGTGCAAAGCAATGATGACGGCACGTGTTTCCTTGCAGGTAACCTTGGTTGACAGAGGAAGAACAATGATTCCAAGCACCATCCTCCTTTTGAAGCATCCAGTCTGTTATTCGAACTCAATTAGCATGATAAGAGTGATCTCCAGCCTTGTCCTCGTCAACCCTCACACCTGTGTTAACAATAGAATCACTGATATGATGTCAGCTGGTCCTTTTGTGGCAGGGCTGAAATGCAGCAGAATTATTATTATTATTTTTTTTTTTGGGGGGGGGATTCAGTTCATTTGCATGGCAATGAGGGACTTTGCAATTAATTGCAATTCATCTGATCACTCTTCATAACATTCTGGAGTATATGCAAATTGCCATCATACAAACTGAGGCAGCAGACTAATATTTGAGTCATTCTCAAAACTTTTGGCCACAATTGTACACTGTAATGGTCATCAGTGGTTGACACAGGCAGCACAATTCTGATATATTATGTATACTAGTAATACTGTGTATGCTAAAGCTTAAGAAAACAAGTTTTGGGTCATTAGATCTGTAAGCGTTTATTCTGTCGTTACCTACTTGGTCCAAAGGGAGGTCAAGGCCCAGCTATGATGGATCAAACTATAAACCACATGAAAAACGAATTGTATAAATAAAGCCAAATACATTTCAACTCAGTTTTTCACAATTCCTGACATTTAATCCTAGTATAAATTCCCTGTTTTAGGTCAGTTAGGATCACCACTTTATTTGAAGAATGTGAAATGTCAGAATAATAGAAGAGTGATTTATTTCAGCATTTATTTATTTAATCACATTCCCGGTGGGTCAGAAGTTTACATAAACTCATAGTATTTGGTAGCATTGCCTTTAAATGTTTTAACTTGGGTCAAACGTTTTGGGCAGCCTTCCACAATAAGTTGGTGAATTTTGGCCCATTCCTCCTGACAGAGCTGGTGTAACTGAGTTAGGTTTGGAAGTGTCCTTGCTCGCACAAAATTGTTCAGTTCTGCCCACAAATTTTCTATAGGATTGAGGTCAGGGCTTTGTGATGGCAACTCCAATACCTTGACCTTGTTGTTCTTAAGCCATTTTGCAACAACTTTGGAAGTATGCTTGGGGTCATTGTCCATTTGGAAGACCCACTTGCGACCAAGCTTTAACTGATGTCTTGAGATGTTGCTTCAATATATCCACATAATTTTCCTACCCCATGATGCTATCTATTTTGTGAAGTGCACCAGTCCCTCCTGTAGCAAAGCACACCCACAACATGATGCTTCCACCCCCGTGCTTCACGGTTGGGATGGTGTTCTTCGGCTTGCAAGCCTCCCCCTTTTTCCTCCAAACATAACGATGGCCAATATGGCCGAACAGTTATATTTTTGTTTCATCAGACCAGGACATTTCTCCAAAAAGTACAAACTTTGTCCCCATTTGCAGTTGCAAACCGTAGTCTGGCTTTTTTTATGGCGGTTTTGGAGCAGTGGCATTCTTCCTTGCTGAGCAGCCTTTCAAGTATATCAATATAGGACTCGTTTTTCTGTGGATATAGATACTCTTGTACATGTTTCCGCCAATATCTTCACAAGGTCCTTTGCTGTTGTTCTAGGATTGATTTGCACTTTTCGCACCAAGTACATTCATCGCTAGAGGACAGAACGCATCTCCTTGCTGAGCGGTATGACGGCTGCGTGGTCCCATGGTGTTTATACTTGCGTACTATTGTTTGTACAGATGACGGTGGTACCTTCAGGCATTTTGGAAATTGCTCCCAAGGATGAACCAGACTTGTGGAGGTCTACAATTGTTCTTCTGAGGTACTGGCTGATTTCTTTGGATTTTGCCATGATGTCAAGCAAAGAGGCACTGAGTTTGAAGGTAGGCCTTGAAATACATCTACAGATCCAACTGACTGAAATTATGTCAATTAGCCTATCAGAATCTTCTAAAGCCATGACATCATTTTCTAGAATTCTCCAAGGTGTTTAAAGGCACTGTCAATTTAGTGTATGTAAACTTCTGACCCACTGGAATTGTGATACAGTGAATTATAAGTGAAATGTCTGTAAACAATTGTTGGAAAACGACTTGTCATGCACAAAGTAATGTCCTAACAGACATGCCAAAACTACATTTTATTAATAACAAATTTGTGGAGTGGGTGAAAAACAAGTTAATGACTCCAACCTAAGTGTATGTAAACTTCCGACTAACTGTATCTGCAGTAATAGTGGTTCACAGTATTACTTGCCAGTGTTGTGATTGGCAGTGATATTCACCTATTGATTTCTCCTACCAGAGCAGTATCGGTTGTCAGAATGGGTAAGCTAATTTGACTTTGTGGCTGTGTTATCTAGGATGGGTCAATTGGCCAATGTTAGAAATCACTTTTCCTAGTTGCAAAAATTCTACATGGTTCGCTCAATTTCAGTTTGTGAGAAAACAGAAGTGTTGGGAAGCATTGTACCATGCAAAAATATATATATATTTTAATATAACTGAAGGAAAAAAGGGGGGGGGGGAAATGAAGTTGAAGACTCTTATCTCCCCCACGAGCTCACAGATCACTGCACCTGTAAATAGCCCAGCCAACTACCTCATCCCCAAACTGTATTTATTTATCTTGCTCCTTTGTACCCCAGTATCTCTACTTGCACATCTATCACTCCAGTGTTTAATTGCTATATTGTAAGTACTTCGCCACCATGGCCCATTTATTGCCTTACCTCCCTTATTTGCACACACTGTGTATAGACTTGTATGTTTGTTGATTCCATGTGTAACTGTTGTGTCAAACTGCTTTGCTTTATCTTGGCCAGGTTGCAGTTGTAAATGAGAACTTGTCCTCAACTAGCCTACCTCAACTAGCCTAGCACATTACTAATTCTACAGGGAAATGGGATGAATGGGAGGGGGAGATTTGCTTTGAATGCCTATTGCAGTTGCAATTCACCTGCTTCCACATAGAGGAGAAATTCTAGCTGTAGCACCTTTTAAAATGTTTCTTTCAATCTCCCCAAAAAATACACACCCGACTTGTGACAAAACAAATACATTTTTTTTTTAAACGTAAATAATTTATCACAAATAGATGCAATGTATCAAAATTTCCACTGTAAACAGTACTGTTGACTCCAAATAACCAGAAAATGTAAGTTTTGTACATTATTATTTACAAATGTTTGGTAAGAGGAATGGCGCATGAAAATAGTTTCCTCCCTCTAACGGGGGGGGGGGGTGTTGAGACATGCTAGTCCAGCGCAATGATGTCATTATCATCATCAGCTGAGGGTTGACTCAGGTGTTGGCGCTTAGCTGAGGCCTCGCCTGTCTCAGCATCATGGAGCTTCCTCTTGTGGCCTCCTGACTCCATGCTGACAGCAATAGTGCTGGAGGATGGCGCCTCCTCGTCTGAATCAACTAGCAGAATGTCATTCTGTTCAGCAGGAGCTAAGAGGTGAAAGGAAAGCAAGAGGAAAACAAAGTCAGATTTACCTGTACCCCTTTAGAGTTTACATTCAACTACAGAACAAACATTGCCTCATTCTAAGCACTATAAACAAATTGTTTAAGGACCGGACTGATTACTTATGACCAGGATTTGAATTATCAGATGTAGTCTAAAATAGTTAATTTCTGTAGACAATGTCAGTTTTGCTCACCTTCGGAAGAGGTGGACGGTTCTGAAGATACTTTGTTGCCATTGGCAATGTTCTTTCCCTCTTCTTGTGACCTGGTTGGGGCCTTGTCAGGTGCATCACCCACCACCTCAAATTCCACATCCTTCTCCAAGTTTTCACTTTTTCAGCAGAAATACATTTACATTAGGGAAATACAAAGGCGAATACAGCACACATAGAAATACATCCTTCTCTTACCAGTGAATCACATTAACCAGGAGTGTGTAATCCTGCAGAAAGTCATCCACTTGCAGACGGCTGCCATTTCGAATCGCAAAGTCAGACAGGAACTTGCAGTTGTTTGCTATGAGAAGAGAATGGTGCATGAAAATATTTGTATACTGATGATGAGAGTATACTGTTTAGGGGTGGGCACAGTTAATCAAATATCCCAACAGTTAGTGTCGGATTATTTGCAAGATTATTCATGTTGGTGATCGTGTGCCCACTGTTTTTAGCTGATAGAAGAAGTGCAACCTGGTGGTCTGCTGCAGTAACTCTCTACAAGGTGTGGAAAACTTTCCACAGGGATGCTGGCATGTTGACACCCAATATTCCCACAGTTGTGTCAAGTTGGCTGGATGTCCTTTGGGTGGTTGACCATTCTTAATACACACGGGAAACTATTGAGCTTGAAAAACCCAGCAGTGTTGCATTTGACACAAACCAGTGCGCCTGGGCTTGCACCTACTACCATACCCTGTTCAAAAGGCACTTATATTTTGTCTTGCCCATTCACCCTCTGAATGGCACACATACACAATCCATGTCTCAATTGTTTCAAGGCTTTAAAAAAAAATACTATTTAACCTGTCTCGTTGTTCAGTCTGTTTAGGCTCTAAAGATCATATCACTCACCTATTGTAAGACACATGTAGGCTGTGAAAACTGGTAAGAATCGGTTCTTGATTGTGTTAATGCTTTAAGGGAGTAGAGCTAAGAATCTCATCTCTCATGTAAGCTTGCCTCCCTCTTGGAGGGGTAAGCAGTTCGGAGAGTGCCTCAATTAGCCTTGCTAGCTAGCTACTTTGTCGATTTGACATACAGTGTCAAGAAAATGTATGTGAACGCTTTGGTATTATCTGGATTTCTGCATAAATTGGTAACAAAATTCGATCTGATCTTCATCAAAATCACAACAAACAGTCTGCTTAAACTAAATCACACAAATCATTGTATTTTTCTTGTCTATACTGAATAGATCATTTAAACATTCAGTGTTGGAAAAAGTATGTGAACCCCTAGGCTAATAACCTCTAAAAGCTCATTGGAATCAGGAGTCAGCTAACCTGGAGTACAATCATTGAGACCAGATAAATAAGAATATGTTCTTAACTGACTTGCCTGGTTAAATAAAGGTCAAATTAAAAAATTAAAAAAAATTGGAGATATTGGTTAGAGCTGCCTTGCCCTGTAAAAACTCACAAAATTATGAGTTTGCTATTCACATGAAGCATTGCATGATGTGAACCATGTCTTGAACAAAATAGATCTCAGAAGATTCAAAATTAAGAATCACTGACTTGCATAAAGCTGGAAAGGGTTACACAAAAGTATCTCTAAAAGCCTTGATGTTCATCAGTCCACAGTAACACACAACACTGTGGAAGAAAAAAGGCACAGCACACCAACATCCCAACTGTAAAGTATGGTGGAGGGAGCATCATGGTTTGGTGCTGCTTTGCTGCCTCAGGGCCTGGACACCTTGCTATCGTTGACAGAAAAATGAATTCCCAAGTTTATCAAGACATATCGCAGGAGAATATGGAAGGCTATCTGTCCACCAATTGAAGCTAAACAGAAGTTGGGTGATGCAACAGGACAACAACCCAAACACAGAAGTAAATCAACGACAGAATGGCTTCAGATGGAAATATGCCTTCTGGAGTGGCACAGTCAGAGTCCTGACCTCAACCCGATTGAGATGCTGTGGCATGACCTCAAGAGAGCGCTTCACACCAGACATCCCAAGAATTTTGCTGAACTGAAACAGTTTTGTAAAGAGGACTGGTCAAAAATTCCTCCTGACCGTTGTGCAGGTCTGAGCCACAACTACAGAAAACATTTGCTTGAGGTTATTGCTGCCAAAGTAGGGTCAACCAGTTATTAAAACCAAGGGTTCACATACTTTCCCCACCCTGATCTGTGAATGTCTACACGGTGTGTTCAATAAAGACATGAAAACATATGGTGTTAGTTTAAGCAGACTGTGTGTCTATTGTTGTGACTTAGATAAAGATCAGATCAAATTTTATGACCAATTTATGCAGAAGTCCAGGTAAAGGGTTCACATACTTTCTTGCCACTGTAGTTAAAACAGGCACTACCAGATGGTATGATAGATAACCTATAGCAGCAAGTTTGTCAAACTAGCATGACTATGGCTACTTTCACTCTCTGTCTATCCATCCCATCTCACATATACCGGCCCTTCCCCCACCCTGCTGCAGCTCTCCCGAGTCACGCAGCAAACAAGAGCCGTTTTACAAAAAACATGCATTTCGACTATCCGAAAGAATGTCATGATATTATTCGAACAGTACAAATATTTCAAATGCAAACCCCTAACTGTTGAGTGCAATATGCAGTCCTCTACTAGTCTCCTTTGGGACAGTCTGATAATGTTCTGTGATTGTCTCATACCTTCTGTTTCACCCTCCTCAGAGGAGATAAGGATTGTCCCTTTCCCATCCTCGATCTGCACATCTGGCGCCACCATCCCAAACTTCTCCTTTAATATCTAACAAAGAAACAAGTCTTTAGCTGAACACATGGTTATGGAGTGGCAGGTAGCCTAGTGGTTAGAGCGTTGGACTAGTAACAGAAAGGTCGCAAGATCGAATCCCCAAGTCGACAAGGTAAAAATATGTTGTTCTACCCCTGAACAAGGCAGTTAACCCACTGTTCCTAGGCAGTCATTGAAAATAAGAATTTGTTCTTAACCGACTTGCCTAGTTAAATAACAGTATTAAAAAAAGGTTAAATATGCTGATCACATTTCACTCTGTCATGTTTGTAACAACGAAACAAAATTTGTTTTGTTTAGATTTTACATGCAACCCACTAGTCAATATCTACATGGCTTTATCTCTTCCTCCCTGGTCAAAAATGTCTATCAGTCTGTGCATTTGTCTGGCTTTATCAGTATGATTTTAAGCATGGTTACATGAAAAAGGAGCCAGAAAGCCATATATTACCTTGTCTTGTAGGGCCAGCACAAGAGTTTTGTGCACATTCAGTTTGACTGTGACTTCTGGCTTGCTGGCGCACACATAACAGTTGGCACTGGGTGGATCCAAAGCACACGGAACCAGCAACTTTTTCCTGGGGTTGGGATGCTTGTTTAGGAAGATCTAGGAAGACAATACAGGAATGGACATTTGAATAGGTTTCAGATCACACTAGCTATACACTAAAACAGCCCTAAATTTCCATTAAATTATTCACAACCACAGGGTATCTGCAGGTTCAATGACGCTACATTTTTAATGGCACTTGGAATGCAAATTAATACCAACTTGATGTCTGCACGCACCACACACCAATATTCCTCTCCAGAAATGAGCACATATTGGCAAAAAGTTTTTGGGCTGACTTTCATCAGAAGGCTATAGTTTATATTATCAGGCAGGTGTGCCATTTTAGGCTTACTGATATAGCATAGTGGCTAGGTTATAGATGGGTAAAGCATGGGGTTGCCCATCTGCATTTGTTTAAGTTACCCCGATGGGCTAATAATTTTTATAACCTTTATTTAACTAGGCAAGTCAATTAAGAACAAATTCTTATTTACAATGACGGCCTACCCTGGCCAAACCCTAACGACACTGGGTCAATTGTGTGCCGCCCTATGCGACTCCCAATCACAGCCGGTTGTGATACAGCAGGGAATCAAACCAGGGTCTGTAGTGACACCTCTAGCACTGAGATGCAGTGTCTTTGACCACTGCACCACTCGGGAGCCCTTTCATTAGCTAGATCACAAACTAATTGTTCAGAATTTTGGGTTCAATACCAAAACCAGCCAAGTATAATGACACAATATCATAATGATACCACTGAAAAAAGTGCGTTAAAGTCAAATATACAGCAGTTACTCTCCATCTGGAGAGCTAGGCCACATAGGAGTCAGATTAACAACATCCTGTTGAGCAGTGTGCTAGGGTAGATCTGGACCAAAAGTCTACACACTCAATAGCTCGCTCTGAGGTATTATGCTATAACATTAGCCTACAACCAAAAAGTCTAATAAATTCCTTAATTCCGTGAAACAGGTATAAAAATGGCTATACGTTGAAGCAATGTAACTAAGCAGGAGAGCTCTAGACTTACTTTTTCCCGGTGCCAAGTAAGACCTGGCAAAAGTTAGATATTTCAACTAACATGTTCAGGGAACGCATGATGGATATTTTTATGTGCAGCATGTCAAAGCAGGATCCAGAAAAATCACATTTATTTCTGGCTCTTTAGAGAGATTAACTTGCTGGCATTGTTTGTGCACATTGGCATAGGCCATGCCTATATGCTACATAACTCAAATGTTATGGTCACATGCGCCAAATAGAACAGGTGTAGAATTTACAGTGAAATGCTTGCTTACGATCTCTTTCAAACAATGCAGTTAAAAAATTATAAAAATAGTAAGAGGAATGATCAATATCAAGTGTCGGCTGGATTGGTGTAAAGTTCACCACCATTGGACTCTGGAGCAGTGGAAATGCATCCTCTGGGAGTGGTGGATCACACTCAGCCATCCGGCAGTCCAACAGACGATTCTGTGTTTGGTGGATGTCAGGAGAACGGTACCTGCCCGAATGCATATTGCCATCTGTAAAGTTTGGTGGAGGAGGAATAATGGTCTGGGGCTGTTTTTCATGGTTCGGGCTAGGCCCCTTAGTTCCAGCGAAGGGAAATCTTAACGCTACTGCATTCAATTACATTCTAGACAATTCTGTGCTTCCAACTATGTGGCAACAGTTTGGGGAAGGCCCTATCCTGTTTCATGAAATTGCCCGTGTACAAAGCGAGGTTCATACAGAAATGGTTTCACGACATCGGTGTGGAAGAAGTTGACTGGCCTGCCACGCCCTTGACTTTAGGGCCCCCCCCAGTTACACGGCAACTATTACAGGGAATGATACAAAATGACAGGCAGGTAAGAGGGCTACAACAAAAACGTTCCTTCACCAAATATATTTTGAAATAAATGCTGTGTTGTGTACTTAAAAT
This sequence comes from Oncorhynchus gorbuscha, assembly GCF_021184085.1. Taxonomy (NCBI): domain Eukaryota; kingdom Metazoa; phylum Chordata; class Actinopteri; order Salmoniformes; family Salmonidae; genus Oncorhynchus; species Oncorhynchus gorbuscha. The sequence continues at coordinate 42,742,924 of NC_060173.1, read as the reverse complement.
TATATGAGTTTTGAAAATAGTTCCCCATTCCTACTGTCAAACTTCCCCTGGGGTGTATTCATTAGTTGCACACCATAGCAAAACGTTTAGCAACGGAAGCGGTTAGATCCAAATGGAAAATGGTATGCAACGAAAACAAGAGTTTGTATTGGACAAGTTCAGGTTCGTCCTGTTTGGTTCCTAGTTAATATGACAAAATGTTTGAAGGCTTAGAACCACCCTTAGCAGATCACTCCTGATTTCTCACCGTGCGACACTGCTCCACATCTCCTGAAAGAATCTTCAGTGCCTCCAGCACTATGAGGCCAGCAATGACTGCATTGGTCGTGGCAATCGCTGGGATGATGTTCCCTGCCATGGCTGCAAGGAACAATTTTACAACACGTCAAAACAGCTTACTAGGAAACAGACATTGCAATTTTTTAAAATCAAAAGTAAAATCACTTATTTATAATAAATCAAAATAACACATACATTTGTTTTTTTGTTTTTACAAATGCTAGACAGCATTCACTAAAAACACCCACACTTGATGTCAAAACGGCTCTTCATATTCATGCTGAAAATATACATGCGCAGGTTGGCAGCTGCTGTCACAAAGTCCATCGCTGGAGGGTCGTCCTAGCAACAAGAGGAAGACAATCAAATGGACTGCCAAAGAACTTGCAATGCAACTTTAAGCTTAAACTATGAGCGCATCATCTTCACCGTTCTGTTGTACCTTCATAATATATTGTGTTCCAGTTTAGACCCTGCACAGTTACCCATCCAAATCCATTCCCTGTGTGTCCTCACCTTGTCCCACACAAGCTCTGCTCCATCCCCTTTGTCAGCCAGCATGGAGTGCAGGGTTTCCACGCTGCGGGAGAAGAGCTGGCAGTAGCCTGCCACACCCAACACCTGCTGGTCCTTCAATCCTGTCCCAGTCACCCCCTGGGGACACGCTATCACACAACCAGAGAGAATCACAAACCTAAACCTCAAAGCTTCTATAACAAGACCAGAAAATGAATCAGAAAATATTCAAATTCAATTTGTATTAGAAGATTTTCTAATTCAATTTCTTTGAAAAATAAAAATCGAATTCAAATTGGAGCAATATAATATAGGATGCTAATATCTTACTAAGTTTCTGATGCTCAGGCCAATCCAGAGGCAGTGGGGCTTTCCTCTTCTTCCACAGCTTGTCCATGGTCAGGAGGTAGTAGATGTCATCTTTAAAAAGCTGGAGGACCACACAAATATAGTCCTGGACTAGTAGCTATTTCTATACATTTTAATACCCATAGCTTAGGGTAATAAGCTGCTTGACAACAAGACATGGGGCCACATTCAAGCAGTCCTCTAGTAAATGCTTGCTCACCCTTAAGCCTACAGTACCTTGTTGAAGAGTTTGACTGGGTCGTAGCCAGTGGAACGTGCCCAGTCCCTAGTGGAAACACGTTTGATGTCTCCATCCTTGTCAGATGCTGTGGCTCGGGCTTCAGTGTCTGCAGGGTTCCCTGGGAATAGGCAACAAATATCCAATGGCATATATTATCCCAATGAAGCCCAGAGTACACACGACTCAGTCTCATGGAGACCAGGGAGAGTAGAGACCAGGGAGAGTGGCAGTTGGAGAATGTTCAAGTGTTTTGTTATACTCACATGAAAGCTCTGGGTCAGCTGTGTCAGGGGACACCTCTTGATCTGCATCTTCTTCTCCAAAAAGCTGGCTGAGGTGGAGATATAACTGGATTGTCAATACCATGGACGACAACTCAACAAACCTGATCGCAATAACAGATCTACGCCAGGAATCCCATCATTAACCCCCTATTGGGTAAAATGAAAAAATAATCAACTTCGCAATTGTTTACTACGAGAGAGATACAAGCACCTTTACTAAACTTACTTGAAAAGGTACTTGGCCCACACAATGCAATGTATGGGCTCAGATGGGGTGTTGCGAATGGTGCAGCCAGGGAATGTTTTCTGTGTGGGTTTAGGCTGGCACTCATAGCACTCAGTAAGACCCTGTAGTGTATAAAAACAAGAAGAGGGAGGTGGCTGTTATGTGTTACATTGGTGCTCAACATTAACAATTGGATGAATGGTACTCACAGGTTGTGGTTGACAACTACACACATGTGATTCACAATCAAATTGTTAAACTCATCCTTAGAGTGTTTTTAATCTGTTTCTTACCTTCTTAATAACAGTCACCTGCCCAAGGTAGCCAGCTGTGCCACTCTCAATAAGGGGAATGTCAGCTGCAAGACACATCCGGTTCACATGGTTACGAGCCGCTGCAAGGAAGAAAAGATTCAGTTGGCAGCAATGTTCCACAAAATGTTTTTAAAAACATGTTTTATGCTCTTGTAGGAAGAAATCACTCACCTATTGCTGACTACAAATGATCTATAACTGGGCTGATAACTCACTAGCAAAAAATATTAACAAAATGTGCAAACGTGGCTACATGCAGCTCTTGATTTGATCTCAAAACAAGCGCATCTACTCAGGACCGCTCATGCTGTCAACATAGTTCAGTTCAAAGTAAATGCCACAGATCCATATATCGCATTGATCCATTTGCATATAGGCCTACTGCAGCTCTGATTGGTTATGCCGCACCAGTCTGTGTAGAGTACGGTTTGAGTAGTGCGTGTCAATTCAATAGAATCCTACTCCGATGCGTTCTGCATACAACAAAATCTCTTGGATACTTAGTCTTGTATAGTTTGTTTTGTTTCAGTATGTTGCATTGAAAGGGGCTAATATTGCGTTGATTCAATCACAATTGCCAGAGTAATGGGAAACGTTGAGTGTTAACAGGGAAAACTCTAGAAAGGTGTGTGAAGTTCAATCTTGTGCTTCTCTCCATGGGCTTATATTTCTTCTGTGTGGCAGTCCACGGGAGCTGAACAGCAGTCTCGGGCTACTGCACGCAGCTTAGAGGGAACATTGGCGGTAAGACAAGGACCATAATAATTGGGAAAAGATAACAAATATACTCTACAAACAGGCAAATTGACTAGGGATCAGTATTGAGGGTTTCATTAGGAAGGCATTGAGATTCCACTATACCTCGATTGTCCAAGGCATTCATTACAAGCATGAAGTTCCTGAAGAATTCCACATTGTAATCTGGACTGGGAAGGACAAACAGACCAAGGACATCTCAGTTTTCCCATCGGCAACTCATGGTGACAAACACACACAATATAATATCATATGCACAATGAACAATCATGCACATAACTACAGTAGCTAGTTGACTTACTTCATGATGCTGTCATGGTAGGCCGTGATATTGGCAGTAGGACAGAATTGCAGCACACTCTCTTTGGCCACCTGCAAGACAGCCACAAGTTTATTTATAGCAGGGGTTGGAAACAGGCAGCCCCCAAGAGTTTAAGTAACAAAATTTAAAAAAATATAATAAATAAAATAAACATAGCTTTGGGTCAAAAAGCCTAGAAATCACCAGTTGTTCAGCATAAAACTATTTTGATTTAGGAAATCTGCTCGTGACTATCTGCTCTGGGGGGGATTTTTTCTCTTTTTTTCAGCCTGCAGTTGAATCTAGTTGCCTACCCCTGACATAGTATTTTGGTTGTATAGCTACATAGCCTACAGCAAAAGTGAGAATGGACCAAAAGGATCAAGCAGTGATGCATGTTTATGAAAAGAAACATTGGGTCCCCTACCTGAGCCTTGGACTTTCCCACATGTTTCTTCTGGAACAGGAACTGTCTGTTCAGGTTGCTCACATCAATAATGTCCAGATCAATCTATAAGGAACACAGATACAGCCAATTAAAATCCAAATCCAAGTTAACAAGACAATTACTAATAGCTGCAACAACAAAAAAAATGTACATTTTTGTCAGGTTCACTAAAAGTGTGAATGTATGAAAGAATGTGCTATACAAGCAGCAATTTAACTAGCTACCTAACAGAAATGCACATTATAAAACACCTAAGGGGTAGAGTACAAAGCAAGATCAATGACTGACCAAACCTGCAGCTAAGCTCATTTACACTGAGCTACACATTTTGGAATGGCAGTGTAGGCCAATCAGCTCATTTGTTGTTCAACACGACATGCCATTCCATAATGGCCGTTGTGGCTACTGCCAGCTAGTATGAGGAAGAAAAGGGCAGTTTTCCAGGAAAAAGCAACAGTATCTCAATCTTCGATGGAGCAGTGTCGATAAAGATAACATTTGGAGTGCAGTGGTATATTCCATCCCTGCATTGAGGTACATTTTCAGACCCACATCTCGCACTGGCTCTAAAGGTGCATTCGTAAAATACTCTCTGACGCCCTACTCAGACATCAGAGCGCTCTCTTCTGAGAGGGTTGATCTGGGTGTTCTGGCCTCACTAGTCAAGCACCCAAGCTAACTGTCTCGAGTTAGCTAGCTAGACAACTGCTTCCAGGCACAATTGAGAGAACACTTCACTCTGACCATTTTTTACAGAGGAAGAAAATTACAAAATTGTCAGACTCCAGTCACCCAAATCGTAGACTGTTCTCTCTGCTACTGCACGGAAAGCTGTACTGGAGCGCCAAGTCACGGTCCAAAAGGCTCCTTAACAGCTTCTACCCCCAAGCTATAAGATTGCTTAAGAATTCATTAAAAGGCTGTTTTTACGCTGCTGCTAAATGCATAGTAACTTTACCCCTACCTAAATGTGCAAATGAACTCAAATAACCTGTACTCCAGCACCTAGACTCGGTATGGTACCCCTTGCATATAGCCTCGTTATTTGTCATTTTATTGTGTTGTTTTTTTTTTTTTTTTTTTTACTTTATTTAGTAAATATTTTCTTAACTCTATTTCTTGAACTGCAAGAATAAGAGAGCGTAACGCTCTGAATTTAGGAACGCCCCGAGGGCACTCCGCCACTCCTGACTGAATTTAGGTACGGGCGACATGGGTGGTTATTTTACCGGGGCCGAACCGGGCGCCGAGGGGGGTTTGACATATTGAAACAAATAACCAAACCGAAAACAGCAGACAAAAATGCTTTCTACTACTAAGAACATTGAACTTTAGGCTAAACTGACAACGGATTGAAGAGCAGAAATCTCAACTAGCCAGCAAATCGCAATGAAGAACACGAAGGGGAGATTTTCGGCACAACACCGGGAAAGATGAGACTCCTTAGTATTGTCTAACATTACAGACCACAAAGTCAGAACATGGCGCGCAATTTAGATGAAGTGACAACTGTTAACTATGTAGTTATGTTCATTCATGACTATATCTAAAAGAGAACGTCACCACTTAAATATAGACATGTTCGAATATAATTATTTTCAGATTAGCTAAATTTAGCCAGCTAGGCCCTTTATATCACCCTGGCAAGTGTCAGCCCCCTGCACGACTTACCACTTCTATATTTTTGAAACCGGTGAGAACAACATTTTTCAAGAGCTCACAGCCAATTCCTCCAGCTCCGACCACCAGCACCCGGCAAGCGGATAAGGAGTCAGCGAGCTCTTTTCGGAGAGACCCCACTAGTTGTAACGTTACCATTGTTGACCGCTTCAAGACAGAAACTGTAGAGGACGAGATAGTAGCTTCTTCTTTTGTGGATTTTATATGGCGGTTGGCAACCAACTTTAGGGTACATTACCGCCACCAACTGGACAGGAGTGTGGACCAGAGACAGTGAAGGTCTACTCTAAATCCTATCCAATATCGGCCTGAGGATCTCCCTGCCCCCACCTTTTCCTGGATCTTATACAGGTGTCTTCCCTTACTCTCCCTATTCCACAACTCGTGCCACTTATTTTTAAGCAGTGTTCTTATTAATCCATTGGCTTCTGCTTTACTGATTGACAATTCCATCTCAACATTCGGATGTTTAAGAGCCTGCTTAGCAATAATATCCACTTTTCTCCCACATGAGCTGGTACCCAGAGGAACATCACAAATACCTCCATCTGTTTCAAATTAAATTGTATTTGTCACATGCTCCAAATACAACAGGTGTATAAGACCTTACCGTGAAATGCTTACTTACTCCACCCTATTCAAACACTGCAAAACCTCAAACAATACATCCTGTCTGCTTTGAGACACACTTGAATTTACACTTGAATCAGTGTAGCACAGGAGACAGAGCAGATGACTACCCTGTCTGGCCTCACCTCCTCCACCCACTCTGCAGCCAACATTACGGCCAACAACTCCATTGTGTAAACAGATAAATTATTTGTTGCTCTTTTTGTCACTGCCACCTTAAACTCAGGAACACTAAAAGCTGTTCCTGTCCTCCCTGTTTTAGGGTCACTAGATTAATCTGTGAATATATTCAAGAATGTATAGTATTTTGCTCTTAAATGTTCACTTACAACTGAATCTACTCCTTCTTCAACATCTCTTACCCTCTCAAGCAAACCTAGATCTATCACTGGTTGAGGGAAAAACCAAGGTGGGATAGCAGAAAGAACCACAGAGGGGCTAAACTCCCTCCAAAACCACCCCATCTCTCTCACCATCCACTATCCACCCAAAGCTTGTATTCAGATTTTGTTCATGTTCCCAGCACTCAAGGAGCACCTTTTTTTTGTAGGATGTGTAACCTTATTTCCATGTAGATTTACCCAATGTCATGGCTAGCTGTTCTCTTTTTATATTTAACGGCATCTCTACCTGCATTGCTGCCACCGGAGGTCCTTAGTGCTCCACAACATATTCTTAGGGCTTGGGCCTGAAAACATCTAGCTTTTTTAAAGATGTCTGAGCTGCTGATACATATGCTATACTTCCATAATCCATTGATGACCTTAATACCGCTATGTATATCATTTTCAACGCCATTCTATCTGTCCCCCACTCCATTCCTGACAAGCAACCCATCACATTCAATATTTTCTTTCCTTTGACAACTTCTCTGTTAATATGCTCCACCCATGTCATTCATGTCAAACCAGACCCCCAGGAACCTAAACCCTTGAGAGAGTAGCAGTGACCAAAGATTATGACTATACTGACAAGGTACATGTCTCTCAACCCTAACAATGGGAGTCGTTGTCCATAAAGCGTCCCGGGTGGCTGAATAGCTCCCGCCTATCTTTTCTTTGGATTGGTGGATACATTTCATTATTCAAATTATGTTTTGAATATTCGATAAGTGTTGTTGACGTCAACCACCTGTATTCAATGGAAAGAGATGCTATGCTACTAGCATCATGTCATGAATATGCATAGCCATCTCAAAATATAGTGTTCTTTTCTCAAAGTTACCGGGATGTCACGTGTCCTACTTATATCAGTACACCCGTAACAACTTAAACATTACGAAACTTCTATTCGATCAAATAAATCTCACATAGCAAATAAGCCATACATTTTTGTTGTAGACTGAAATTTGACACTCATTGAACTCCATTCAAAAAAGTCCTTGCTTTGTGGGCGAAACAACAAAAAGACGCCACCTGTCGGGCCTCGCTCTTCTTCTTCCTCTCTGTTGTTGATACAAGATAGCTGGTAGCAGGCACCACCTCCTCACTCCAATAGGGGGTGTTCTGCCAAAAGCACACAGCGTGATCCAACTAGTGCCGCCTGCTGGAGAGGTGAGGTTTAGTTTACTTCTCCGATAGTACAGTTCACAAGTTCACATCAAAACCATGACCAAAACAGCCTTGGTTGGCTTTTTCACTATGTGGGTGGGAAGATATTGTTGGATACCATTTTTTTTTTAAATGTTCAAGATAGAGCCATGGTAAATGAACTCAATCCAGATGAACAAAAACATCCAGTCAATCGCGTTGTCAAGCTCAAACGAATAGTCATGATGAAAATGATTAAGAGCCAGAATATAACGAATATAAAATTAGTTTATTGCTTTGAGTGGTGGTATACCTAATCAAAACAGAGAAATTGAGGAGTGTCAGATTATGGAGTGGGGGAAGGATGTGATTAGGGAGCTGTACGTGACCATGTTTATCACCACAAGTGATTGGCCAGTCTGGGGTCTCGTCTCAGTCTTTCATCCAGAGCCAGGTATTTCTGGGGGGCTTTGTCCTTATGCCTGAAACACAACCCAAGTCATCCTTCACAAATAATCTAACAAAATAACTATTGAAGTATGTAAACGTCTATACTAAAGCCCAGTCATGTGAACTAATTTCAATACCGATCGTGAATCAATGCTTTGAAACGGAAACTTTTCAGTGCTTACCTGCTCAGACGCAGTTTGAGAATATGGATCCTGAACATGGCATCAGAGCAGTAGGCAAGGTATTCATCTTCATCCTCCTTGGTCATAGTGAGCTGGTTCTTCTGGTACCACTGCTGTTTCTGCTGAAGCTCCTGGGTCTCCTAAACATACAGTATGCATTACAATACATGAATAGAGAAACATTACAAAATATAGAGATACCCATCAAGATTGGGGCGGCAGGGTAACCTAGTGGTTAGAGCGTTGGACTAGTAACCGGAAGGCTGCGAGTTCAAACCCCCGAGCTGACAAGGTACAAATCTGTCGTTCTGCCCCTGAACATGCAGTTAACCCACTGTTCCCAGGCCGTCATTGAAAATAAGAATGTGTTCTTAACTGACTTGCCTGGTTAAATAAAGGTAATAAATAAATAAATAAATAAAAAGATTAAACCATTATTTTTCAACCAGGAGTATTCCCAAACCTTGAACCTTTGCTTGTTTAGTTTATTTTAACATTACTGTACAGATATTCACAAAACTGTTTGTTCTTTTGATTCCACTTATCCTGTGCTTTGACATACCCTCTCAAAACGAGCCTGTATGAGGTTGGCCTTATCAATGAGCCGCTGCTTCAGGTCAGCCAGGCAGTCATTCCTCAGCTGTAGAGCAGCCTGTCTGGTCAGGTTCTCTGGGTCACCCAGCTGGGCCAGAAGAGGTGCTAAGAAGTCCAGCTCCTTCTCCTCCTGTCGGAGACGCTCCTCTTTGGCCGTCCGCTCCTGAACATAAGGTTGAGAGGAATTAGGTTAAGGAGGTTCCTGAGGGTCAGTCAGTCTTCTATGATAAGAGAGTGTGATGCTCACCAATGCCTCTCGGTGGCAGCGTGCTCTCTCATTTCTCGCCGTGTTGTAGATGGAGATGTGGAGCTCAATACTGCTCTCTTCTTGTTCCCTAACACCCAGTATCGCCCTCACCTAAGCAAAAATACAAATGCATATTATCACTACCAACTACATACCTTGCATTACTTTTCGAATTCTCTAATTTTAAGAGATACTGGAAAAGTTATATCAATTCATGCCAGAATACCCACACAACACATACATACCTCTTTTTCAGACTCCTTGACTCTGAGAGCAACGCGCTCCTCCTCCTTCATCATATGGACTAGCATTTCATACAGAAAGAGATTCTTACTGGGCTTCTCAAATGGATCTACCTGAAAGCGCATACATAAAAACAATTGGAAAAACACCCTAGTTCATTCAAACCAATTAACAGAAGAATATGTTACCTCAAATTAATGGTGGCGCCAGTTGTAAATGAATGTGAATTGGTTGTTGTTTAGGTACTGTTTATTGTCCCTGGTGATGTCTGACCTGGAAAGTGGAGGCCATTTGAGGGGTGAAGGAGTGTGGGTTCTGGGAATCGCCTGAATCTCTGGGCTTTATGAAGTTTCTCCAAGCAGGAATAATCCGGTCGTCCTCCCGGTGGTATGTCACTTGGATCCTGTCCTCAGACACTAGAAAGATACGCTCTGCTACATCCTCCCCGGCTGGCTTGGACCGGTCTCGATTGAATCGTTCCACCACCTTCTTCTCATAGACCATCGGAGATATCGTCAAAGATGTTCAAATGTTTAACCATATATTTTCCAGTGATGCAGACATGTGTATGACACATTATGGTGGTGTTAAGTTTACCCAAATTGAGTTATGTTTGAATGGTAGTGCAACCAATTATTATCATGTAATGTAAGCAGTATTACCTGTAAAGGGCGTTGCCCCTGGTCAGGTGCCTCAGTATTACTGGGGCCAAACACTTTGATACGTTTGCCAAAAACGACATGACGATGGTACATAAAGTCTGGCCGATCCTCAAAGGTCTCTGTCATCTCAAAGGGCATCTCGACCCGTCTGGCCAGCCCGTCTGCTCGGGCATGGCTGTAGAAGTCCATCTGACGCTCCGTCTCCGGAGTCATAGTAATATACCTGTGGGCTTGACAGCAAAACACACATTTGTCATGTATGCACTCTTGTCACTTTTATCTTTATGTTTAGATACATTATCTGATGTTGTAACACGGTCATAAGCTGACACTAGCTGTTATGTCATGATTATGGCAGAGTCATGTAGCCCTTATGGGAGTGGGTTCAAGTTACAGTTACTGTTTTTCCACTTGGTCCAATTTTCTAACAGTTACATTTTAAAGCGTAGCTCCGTCCAGGTCTGAAATGCTCAATAGTGACATTGCTAGTCTTCTTCAGTTCCCGTTCCTCTAGGTGGTCATGCCTGTGTTGGTACCACTCCTTCACAGTGCTGGGCTGGGTACCTACAGAAACTCACCAGAGGGGGACAGGAGGGAACGGGAGTCAGTGTCTGAGGTAGGAGATAGATTAATCAGAGACAGACTCAAGTCAGAGTTCAGATACCAGAGAGAGAAGACATTATTGCTGATCATTTATCAGTGTGCTGGCTTTATCAGTCCACATTTAGGACTTTTACTGTAACACATATTAGGAAATCACAGCACCATGACTCAATATGTCAATAATATGCAACTCACAGTCGAGGTCTGAGTATGAGGTCAAGCGTGTCACAAGACCATCCGGGAGGAGGTAGGGTGCAAACTTTTCCAGCTTGGCCTTCCGATACTGGATAACTTTCATGCCCCCAGGGCAGCGTGTCTCCATGTCTGGACAAAGTCACAAAGGTCACTCAGGCCAGACAGATGGAGCATGTAACATTTGATAAGGATAGGAGACATGAGACTGGGTTAGGCTGGTTAATCCATGCCAGAAGGTCCAGTTAGTTATGTAAGATTATGAGGCTGAGTAAAGCGGAGGGCCAGTAGGTGGCACTCTTTCCTCTGGTCTAAAAAAATATCCCAATGCCCGAGGGCAGTGATTGGGGACACTGCCCTGTGTAGGGTGCTGTCTTTCGGATGGGACGTTAAACGGGTGTCCTGACTCTCGGAGGTCATTAAAGATCCCATGGCATTTATAGTAAGAGTATGGGTGTCCTGGCTAAAATTCCCAATCTGGCCCTCAAACTATCACGGTCACCTAATAATCCCCAGTTTACAAATGGCTCATTAATCACCCTCCTCTCCCCTGTAACTATTCCCCAGGTCGTTGCTGTAAATGAGAACGTCTTCTCAGTCAATTTATCTGGTAAAATAACGGATCAAAAAATTAAATTAAAATAAAGCAATGAATGACTTACCTTGTTGTGAGATGTTGATTTGATTCACCCAGGATGGAGGCATTTCAAACACCTTGGGCTCATCCACTTCTTCCTTCAGAAAAACAACAGAGTACACATGCTCATAGTGAATCATAGCACAAATATACACCCATGCATGAACTTCACTATTTATTCCCACACGGTCAATGCCATAGAGGGTGTGCAGAATCAAGGGTAAAGTGCACCAGAGCAGAGTTGAGCAAGAGAGTGAGCGAGGGAGTGCGAGATTGGGATTGCACCTCTTCATCATCCTCTGCCTCCTGCTGTTTTTTCATGTCAGGGATGAGAAGCAGAGATTGGCCAGTTGTGCCATAGAGCAGATACTCCCACTTCACCGCATCCCCCAGGTCGAAATTCATCTCCTGCAAAAACATCCAGTCATTCCCCAATTTCAATAACACCTTGTCACTAACTATGTGAGCAAGATATAATACATGTAGTACATGCATACAGTACAAATCACATTGTCACAGACAAGAGGGCATTACTAACCGCACAGCCGAACCGGCAGTCCTGCATGTTGACCCAGTAGTTCTGATGGTTCCAGATGCTCTCTATGCCCAGGAAGCATTTGTTGGTGGTGGATAAACTCTTCCCTGTGAGTGGGTTAATGAAGAAGTTCTCTGGAACCTCCCGGTTGCCAGACAGAATGAGAACCCAGCAGTGGACCCGCAGGCCCAACAGGGGATCTGGGGGTAGGCGCTCTCGCTCCTTAGGCACATAACAGAGGGACAGTCACAAACATATACACTGTGCTCAAAAAAGGACAATACATTGACAATTCATTTGTTTCTCAGTGTTTCTGGAGTTGCCTCCATACCTCTTGAAGTCTCTCTGCCTCCTGCTGTTTCTTCAGGAGGATAGCCTGTGCATCAGCCTGTCTGCGTTCCTCCTGACGCTGCTCAAAGCCACTGCGAAGGTCCCGTGGTGGTTTCACTGAGTACTTCTTCACCTGCCGCTTCTGCTCAGTAGCCTTTCCCTGAAACACACAAACCCGCAGGAAAACCACAAAAGTGATGCAATTGTGCTATAAGGGATGGATGCAGTGAAATTACATACTGTAATTTGAACATGAAATGAAAGCAGATATACCAGTTCAGTGGTACTGGAGGGCAATGTACAGGCCATGTAGCCAGGTTGCTATCGGTCACTCACCTTAACATGTGTAACCAGTAGGGGGCATTCCTGGAGGGACTGGTTGAGGAGACACATTTCCTTCACAGCGTATCCACTAACACAGTAAGCATTGTAGCCTGCACCCAACAACAGGCTACACAGCAGAGTAGAGAAATCAAAGCAGGAGCCTCGCTGAGTCTGCATCAACCAGGTTGGAGAGTAGAGGTGTCTTGGCTAGAGATAAAGAACATTACTCCTTGCGTCTCTTATATACAAAAGTAAATGCACCAAATCTTCTATTAGTATTATATCATTTTTAGGACAAGCGGAAAGATGTCTCTCTCCCTTACCGGGTCAATGGGAGGATCCAGTGGCTCTAAAGACAAGAACTCTGACACAAAGCTCGCACATCCCTCCCAGCTGTACAGCTCCGGGTATGAGAGCAAGGTGGGCCTCAAGGTTGTACTGACAAATTTCTATTTTGGCCGTTAGAAAGATAAAGAGTGACAAAAATGCCCATTCAAAGATGGGATGTTGGAGGAACATAGGAAGCATGGGTGTCAGTGTGCACAACAAACATGTCACAGAGAAAACAAAGTCAAAGGTGAGTGTAATTGTGAATGCTGTGGAGTTTACCTGGACTCCACACTCATTGAGTGGGCTCAGCAGAAGGGGTTTTCGGTCAGGGTAAAGGTGTGCATACTGGCAGCAGAAGTTGTCGGCGATGGCAAGCAGCAGCTTTTCCTGTGGTGAGTTTTCTTTATAAGAGGTTGGGTATTGGGACAGGTCAACCTCCTGAGCCCGTTCTGGCCTGTTAGGATTGGATTTGAGCATGAGTGTTGATGCAGCTGTCTAAGCATGTAGTAGGGATGTGAATACAATAAGATTATGTATGTATGCGAGAGCACTCTACGTCATTGTGCAAGTAATCATGACAATGAACATAAACATCCTGTATGTTTATACTTTTTTGGTAGAAAGCCATATGAATCAATAACCATGTGCCCTAGTTAAACATGACTAAAAGTGTAACAAAAGTAACCTCACAGGGAACACGGTGTTGGGGTTATTTGTATGTTGCAGAGGGTCTCCTCTAGTTTAAGCAGATCCTCGTTAACCTCGTCCTGTCGATACTCTTCAGCTTCATCAATGGCAACCTCTTTGTCAGACTCCACTTTAGGCAATACCTCCATCTAGAAACAGCTATTTATTTAGGCATATCAATAACTAACATTCACATTTTCTCATAACTAATATAGTGGTTTATTTATGGGTGCGTTCGTAAATTAATTTTGGCTATCTAATCCGATTTCAGAGCACTCGTTTGAGTGTGCCGGGGCGCAGAATAACTGATGAATTTACGAGCATACAACGGCCGTTGAATATGACAGGTGTCCGTAAAGGTTGGCAAAAACAATTAATTAAATTGTTGCTAGCAGCAGTTACAGTCACTAACGCTCTAGATAACATTACAAATAAAACGTCAGGGAGTTATGAACGCTCGGATCAACCCTACTCCTCGGTCCGGTGTGCGCTCCGAGAGCGAAACGCTCTGAATATACGAACGGCCCAGAGCGGACTCTGACACACTGGAGGCATTTCACGAACGGCCCAGAGCACACTCTGACACACTGGGGAAATTTATGAACGGACAATCTGAAAACGCTCAATATTTACGAACGGCCCAGAGCGGACTCTGACACACTGGAGGCAATTTACGAACGCACCCTATTTTGACGCTTAGTTGACGTCAACATCCATGTGAGCTAACGGGAGCTAGCTTGGAAAACTAGCAGCGTTTAACGTTAGCTACCAAACAGGTAACAGACATCCGCAATCCAGAGAATAACACATTTCCAAACTTCTATGTAGAAATATTGTACATAGCAACTATTACAAGATTAAACAGTTTATTGAGAACGACAAACGTTTCTTTATGTCGGTTACCTTGGATTAGACAAGATGTTTGTTGTCGTCTGCCTGTCGTTTGCCGTCTATCTCCATAGTAACGGAAATTGTTTGACAAATTCAATTCTGGATTCCTACCCACAATTTCGCGCAGCTAGAGATGTAATTCCCGGTCGATTAAATAAAGTAGCCAAACATTTAATTAATTATATTTGTTAATGATATTATTAATAGGAAATGTGGAGTTATGTCACATGTGCAGCTAACAAAAATATATGGAAATGTGTGCTCTATCCAAAATTAAACCAACTGATTTAAGCATTAGACTACTGCAAAAATGGAGGAGAAAAGTGGAAAGGGAGAAGGTAGGAAATGTTTGTCTACTCTTTATTATATACCAAAATTGGGTAAACAAATTAATAAAAATCATCATAAATAGAAAAATATAGCCTATCAGTTATATGGTTTATAAATGTCTATTTATACCTACGTTCATTGATCTAGAGCGATTTACAGGAGGGCAATGACAGATTTTTCACCTAGTTGGCTCGGAAATTAATCCCAATCCCCTGTCCCCGCAGGAGGCCTTTTGCCTCTTGGTAGGCTGTCATTGTACATACGAATTTGTTCTTAATTGACTTGCCTAGTTAAATAAAGTTTAGATACAAAAATGTGTGACTGTAACTGTGCTGCTGGCAACAATTTAATAAAACATTTTTGTTGCCAATGTTTACCTTCTGACACCGGTCACATTCAACAGGTGCTGCTCATGTTTTGCAGATACGCAAAACAACGCTTGATTTAAAACGTATTTTTTTAATGAATTATTATAAAATGTTTTTAAAAAATGTTTAAAAAATATTATAAAATGTTACACTATATATACAAAAGTATATGGACACCCCTTCAAATTAGTGAATCTGGCTATTTTTAGCCACACCCGTTGCTAACAGGTGTATACAATCGAGCACACAGCCATGCTGAAGAGCTCAGTTACTTTCAATGTGGCACTGTCATAGGATGCCACCTTTCCAACAAGTCAGTTTGTCAAATGTCTGCCCTGCTAGAGCTTCTCCGGTCAACTGTAAGTGCTGTTATTGTGAAGTGGAAACGTCTAGGAGCAACAATGGCACAGCCACGAAGTGGTAGGCCACACAAGCTCACAGAACAAGTGCTGAAGCACGTGGGGAGTAAAAAAAAAAGAATCATCTGTCCTAAGTTGTAACACTCACGAGTTCCAAACTGCCTCTTACAGCCTTATTCTAAAATGTATCAAACTGTTTTTCCCCGCATCAATCTACACACAATACCCCATAATGTCAATGCAAAAACAGATTTCTAGAAATGTTTGAAAATGTATTTTTTTTTTTAAACGGAAATATTATATTTACATAAGTATTCAGTCCATTTAACCCAGTACTTTGTTGAAGCATCTTGTAACATAGACGCTGGGAGTCGGAACCAAGTACAGGTGGTGAGTTTAATAATAAACGGAACATGAAACTAAACAAGACACATGAGAAGCGTACAGACATGAAACACAGAGTCAATCCTGCCTGGGGAATGGAACTAAGGGAGTGACAGATATAGGGGAGGTAATCAGTGAAGTGATGGAGTTCAGGTGTGCCTAATGATGAAGCACAGGTGCGCGTAATGATGAATGCCAGGACGGGTGGTTAGTAAACCTGCGACCTCGAACACCGGAGGGGAGGAGCAGGAGTAGACGTGACACACCTTTGGCAGCGATTACAGCCTTGAGGCTTCAAGCTTGGCGCACCTGTGTTTGTGGAGTTCATCCCATTCTTCTCTGCAGATCCTTCAAGCTCTGTCAGGTTGGGTGGGGAGCGTCACTGCACAGCTATTTTCAGGACTCTCCAGAGATGTTCGATTGGGTTCAAGTCCAGGCTCTTGCTGGGCCACTCAAGGACATTAAGACTTGTCCCAAAGCCACTCCTGTGTTGTCCTGTTGAAAGGTAAACCTTCGCCCCAGTCTGAGGTCCTGAGCCCTCTGGATTAGGTTCATCAAGGATCTTCTCAGTACTTTGTTCCGTTCATCTTTCCCTCGATCCTGACTAATCTCCCAGTCCCTGCCGCTGAAAAACATCCCCACAGCATGATGCTGCCACCACCATGCTTTACCGTAGGGATGGTGCCAGGTTTCCCACAAAACATGGTGCTTGGCATTCAGGCCAAAGAGTTTAATCTTGGTTTCGTCAGACCAGAGAATCCTATTTCTCATGGTCTGAGAGTCCTTTAGGTGCCTTTTGGCAAACTCCAAACGGACTGACGTACCTTTTACTGAAGAGTGGTTCCGTCTGGCCACTCTAACAAAAGGCCTAATTGGTGGAGTGCTGCAGAGATGGTTGTCCTTCTGGAAGGTTGCCCCATCTCCAAAGAGGAACACTGGAGCTCTGTCAGAGTGACCATCGGGTTCTTGGTCACCTCCCTGATGAAGGCCCTTCTCCCCCGTTTGCTCAGTTTGGCTGGGCGGCCAGCTCTAATGAGAGTCTTGGTTGTTCCAAACTTCTTCCATTTAAAAATGATGGAGGCCACTGTGTTCTTGGGGAACTTCAATGCTGCAGACATTTTTTGGTACCTTTCCCCAGATCTGTGCCTTGAAACGATCCTATCTCAGAGCTCTACAAACAATTTCTTCAACCTCGTGGCTTGGTTTTTGCTCTGACATGCTCTGTCAACTGTGGAACCTTATATAGACAGGTGTGTGCCTTTCCAAATAATGTCCAACCAATTGAGTGTACCACTGGTGGACTCCAATCAAGTTGCAGAAACATCTCAAGGATGATCAATAGAAACAGGGTCTGAATGATGGGGCATTGTGTGTAGATTGATGAGGGAAAAAAGTATTTCATAAATTTTAGAATAAGGCTGTAACGTAACAAAATTTGGAAAAAGTCGAGGGCTCTGAATACATTCCGAATGCACTTTAAATCTTACCAAATGTTGCTTTTTTTCTGTCAGAAATTAGACATTTCCCTTAAGAGGGTGGCGATTTCCCACAAGTTACCCAATGTGTTTAAGTACTATCTATCCAGATGTAATGTACATTAAATAGCTCTATTCTTGCTATGGAACTACTGTGAAAAAAGTGCAATGTATGTAAAAATGTGTGTAGAATGTACATGTAACAAAAAAAATTAGCCAACAATTTTTAAAAGTAAAATAATAAGTAACCAAACCAGAAGAAAGGGCATAGCCTTACTACATTTTTTTCTGGGGGGTACAATTTTTTACCAAAATGAATAAAAAATAAAAAATGATGCTGACATCTAAAATGTAATTTCCCAGCCAGAAATGAGGCCATTAACATATTGTTCCATATTACCAGGCAGGTGGGCTATTTAACAATACTCATTGTCAATTGATTTAGCATCGTGGTTAGAAATAAATAGGCTTGAGGGTTTCCCATCTGCATTTACCCTATTAGGCTAATCATTAGCTAGATAAGAACTCTGAAGTCTAAACCTTAGGCTATCTTGTTGCTAGTTAGCAACATATTGATTACTTGAATGTCCTCCCAAAAATAACGTTCCACTGGCCCTCAGCCAACCAAGGATCATGTACTGTGAATATATTTTAGGCCTGTTACAGCGGACCCTTTTACATTTAGCCCTGGTCTTCCATATGCATTCAACGCCATTGGCGAGCGAATTAGACAAGATTGGTCGCCATTGGCAAGCGAATAAACCATGCTGCTGCTGAAAACTCAGGCTCTAAAATTGGGCATTTTAGCCAACTAATTTATTGGATTTAAGAAATAAGTGTAGCCTAGTAACACTAGAAAGCTCCGTGATCCTCCTATTTTAACAGTGGCATTCAAAACTGTTTTGAAAAGTGTGTTTTCCTGCGACTGCATTAAGAATGTACAATGATGACTGGGTATGCATATTTCTCGCCCTGTCCGGCACTCGCAATTTGAATGCGCCTCGAGATTAATATTATTTTATCGGATTGAATGCGACAGGTGGAACAATTGAATAGTTAAACTATTCCACCATGGAGTTGTCTAATTGTAATGTTGTTTAGTCGTTTTTTTGACTGTGGAAAAATTTAATGTGGACAATAATTTTTCATTAGATAATTCAAATAATCAAAGCAGATTCCGGATCTCAGCTCAGCCTACATGGATATCATTTGGGTCATATAGGTACCGGGTCTCGGACCCAGGAGGACCCGTCCCAATTTAACCTCTGTGTGTAGGTTATAATAAGGGCTAATTGTAGACGTAGCCTCTATAAAAATGCATTGGCTATATCAACAGGCCTATATTTTATATAACATTGTAAAAAGCCAAAACATGTATTGCATGATAATCAAAATATGATATTCAGCAAACCAGCTAACTTTTTTTTCTTCTAAATGTTTTGTTTGGTATACTCACTAGAAATCTCTAAATGCCGGACTGTAATGAATAATTTACCTTGGGACCATAGCGCAAACAGCCTTGACGGAATGGGACTTGTACAACAATCAATAGGGCAATGGGTATGTGGTAAGCCACACGTTGTGTTTGTTCTTCTCTCTGTCTGTGTGTGTGTGTGTGCTTAAATGTCCATATAAATTCAGTTAAACTATAACCCGTCGGCCTTTTACGTTTACTACACGGTAGAAGCACACAGCTGCTCTTATAGAAGGACAGATGCGCATCATGTTGATGTTGTTTATAACGTTACCTGATGTGAGAAAGTGCGGTCCAACGATGGTCGAGTAACTGACCTCACATTTTCCCTCTGATTTCGCGCCCCACCTCTTTCACACACAGCATTAATAGGCCAGTTCTCCTCCTCCTGACCTAGTGAGAGACAAGACAACACTGTCAAGATTTGGACAGAATGGGATATGCGCACTGCTGTACCGTGCTTCTTATAGTATTCATTGCGCTACAGCAATCTGCTGGATTTTGGCTCTTCGATGTGGTATTCCCACCAAGTGCCAAACCGCAAAACAAAGTGGCAAACAATAGCACTCCGCCGGTTCTTATAGGTAAGCGTTTTTATTTCTTGATTAGTTTGCTGTGATGTGATTGCACCGTGTTATTTATCATGGAATTCGATGTATGTTTTATGTGATTGTAATATCAGTTGGCTTTCTTGCATACTGAACGTCCAAAATGTATTTCACAAGACAGGTCGATTTTCTGTCTGGAACTTGAAGCCAGCTCCAGACCGTTTTCTATGGTATCTGCAGGTGTTGGTATGAATGCTAAGTGAATCCTATGGTCCTAGGCCAGGGATATATATATATATTTGATTCCTAATGGCATTGGCTGGGGTTTGGACTTGGGTGAAGAAGCATACCCCAATTCAGCATAATGGGAGGACAGCCAGCCTATATCTGTCTGGAGAGGAAATCATTTGGGGCCTTGGGGTTCAGGAATAGTTCTGGTAATACTTAATTTTAAGGAGTCCTTATTACAGTGTAAATATATGTGTAATTACACTGTAACAAGTCTTGTAGTTAATTGTAATAACTCATAGTTACACTGTAATAACAAAATGTAACTGGCGGGAATTGCAGTCTGTAATTACAGAGGTGTAACAACAAATGCTTGTTACTAATGGGCAAGTTTCCACTAAATTCACCAAATGTAGTGTTTAGTTTCTTCTGAGTTGCATCTGATTCAGTAATAACTGTCACAAGGTTGTAGTCTCTCGTGGACAAATGGGTGTCCGAGATTACAAAGGTTGGAGGCTCAATAGGCTCTAATTACCTCCTGTGAATGCGCACTCTTCAAAATTTCCACTCAATGTTGTTGCTGCTAGCACTTGCCCCCAATAAGTGTAACATCTGGGTTAACTTGATTTACTTTACAATAACAGATCAGATATAGGCCAGCCTCACTGACTGGAGTCTACCATACGGGTGTCATTCCACATTATAATACAAAAATAACTTGTAATGTATGTGCACGTTATCGATGATGACAACCTGAACCTCCTTGCCACCCAAGTGAGAGGATAAACCCACAAGTACACCACAGAGTACATGTAATATCTGCATAAGTACAATGTAATTACTAGGTGTGACACAGGATATAGCTTGTGTATCTTGAGGGGTACTTACTTCTAATTATTGTGTACTTATATAGTAAATTACTTATCCTGACAATCTGGCCCTTATTTTAAGGCTTCCGAGAGCGCCATCCAAGTGGGAGGTTAAACACACTAGTACCCACAGAGTACATGTAATATCTGCATAAGTCAAATGTAATTACTAGGTGTAATACAGAATATAGATAGTTAAAATGAAGTGTAACTTCTTGAGGGTTATTTACTTGTAATGAATGTGTACTTTTATGTAGTAAATTACTTATCCTGACAACGTGGCCCTTATTTCAAGGCTTCTGGAAGCACCATCCAAGTGGGAGGTTAAACACACTAGTACACAACAGAATACATGTAGTATCTACACAAGTGTAACAGTATAACTTTTGACCGTCCCCTCGCCCATACCCGGGCGTGAACCAGGGATCTTCTACACACATCAACAACAGTCACCCACGAAGCATCGTTACCCATCGCTCCACAAAAGCCGCCACCCTTGCAGAGCAAGGGGAACTACTCCTTCAAGGTCTCAGAGCAAGTGACGTCACAGATTGAAACGCTATTTAGCGCGCACCACCGCTAACTAAGCTAGCGTTTCACATCCGTTACACTCACCCCCCCTTTTGACCTCCTCCTTTTCCGCAGCAATCAGTGATCCGGGTCACGGCACCAATGTAACAGTATAACTTTAAACTGTCCCCTCGCCCATACCCGGGCTCGAACCAGGGACCCTCTGCACACATCAACAACAGTCACCCATGAAGCATCGTTACCCATCGTTCCACAAAAACCGCTGCCCTTGCAGAGCAGGGAACTACTACTTCAAGGTCTCAGAGCAGGTGACGTCACTGATTGAAACGCTATCTAGTGCGCACCGCTAACTAAGCTAGCCGTTTCACATCCGTTACACAAGTACAATGTAATTACTAGGTGTTAGCTAGTTAAAATAAAGTGTATCTTGAGGGGCACTACCTTGTAATTATTGTATACCTACAAAGCTTGTTACCCAATTTGACAATCTAATTGTCAGCTTCTGAAAGCACCATCCACGTGAGAAAATAAACACACTAGTACTAAACAGAGTATCTGTAATAGCTGCATAAGGACACGGTTGTCGCTAGTTACACTGCAAAAGTACTGCAGTACAAAAACATTTTTTGGGGGGGATGCAGTATTTGCAGAATACTGGAGTTATACTGCACTCTAACTGCAATCTATTTTCGTAAGGGAAGTGAATTGTAACTTTATAGTTACCCATGAGCAATTTCCATATAATTACTTATTACCAAATGAAAATGCAAACAAAAGATGAGCTTCTACTTTAGTCAACTTTGTTGCAAAAATACATTACATTTCATACAAATAATAACTTGCTGTATTGTTTGTTTAATCAAAGTATTAATCTAAGATATACAGACCTACTCAATAACATAAAAATAACTATTCTAGTGGTGACTCAAATCTGTAGCCTATATAATGGTGAGTAACCTAGATAGCTAGCTAATACAAAAATGGGATGGTCTTTTTAATACCCTTTTTAAGATTACAAGTAACAATGGAAATTGACAACTCTGTCTGACTCTGTCTTCATCCGTTTATTTCTTGTCAACATTTTCCGATCCTGGAGTCTGAGATCTTGTGGGAATCAGTGGTAGATAAGAATAATGTATAACAACTTAGCATAGGCACTATATATTACCCCTATTTCTCATCATCATGATTTCTAGGCATGTAGCCAGCTAAGCTTAGCTAGTTGTTGTGTTATTCAGTTAGCAATAATAGTGCTTGTGTTGACACAAGTAGCTAACTAGCTAGATAATGTTAACATGCTGGGTGTCTCACGTAATACAGTGCATTCGGAAAGTATTCAGACCCCTTGACTTTTTCCGCATTTTGTTACGTTACAGTCCTGTTCTAAAATGGGTGAAATAAAACATTTTCCTCACCACCTATGGTAGTCCACCTGTGGTAAATTCAAGCTGGGGCGGCAGGGTAGCCTAGTGGTTAGAGCGTGTGACTAGTAACCGGAAGGTTGCGAGTTCAAACCCCCGAGCTGACAAGGTACAAATCTGTCGTTCTGCCCTGAACAGGCAGTTAAACCCACTGTTCCTAGGCCGTCATTGAAAATAAGAATTTGTTCTTAACTGACTTGCCTGGTTAAATAAAAAATAAATAAAAATTGATTGGACATGATTTGTAGAGGCACACACCTGTCTCACAGTTGACAGTGCATGAATTTGTCCATAGAGCTCCAAGACAGGTATGTGTTTCAGTATGATATGTTGGATAAAGGAATAAAGACAGACACCAATATCAGGTTCAATAGCCTTGTTTGTGCATTGTACAAATCCCTATACATGGAGTCCAGGGAACAGTCCGGCTAGTCGAATACCTATCAACTAGACTCCGTAACATCATCCTTTTCAATAGAAAGTGCAAACATAAAGGCATAACATTAAGTTCTTAACAGTCAGGTCATAACAATAGAAAAGGCATGACATTTTATTTTTACCTCAGTTGTCAGCATCCTTTTTATTATTTAAGAAAAAAATATATATTTTAATTAACCGAGGGCAAGTTAACAGTCCCTTGCTTACAGAGTAAGCCTGTCCGGTGGCTTGCACAGCCGACCCACCCGTGAGTAAGTATTGGCTCTGACAGGGGTAGGATTAGGGGCACGAGCTGGAGAGCTTGGTGGGGTAGAAGCCTCACCTTCAGTTGGCCCATGTCTCAATTCTGCGCCCCTTACCCTTAGGCCTGGACTGTGATCCAGCTCATCTAGGTGAGTGTATAGCGTGTTCTGGTTTGTCTGCTCTGCTACACGCAGATCCACCCGATTGCGATGATAGAGGGAGCCACCAACATCCACCAGGTAAGAACGTGGTGCAACTCTCTGCAGGCATGTGTCCAGCCTCCAAAGTCCTGTGTGGTCTCCCGGCAGCTGTTTCATCCTTATCGTTTCACCCACCTCCAGCTCTGGTAGGTCTTGAGCAGTCCGGTCGTAGAAGCACTTAGCGAGCTGCTTTCTGTGACGCAGTAAGTCCGTGACGCCAAAACCATGATGCAGGGCTCAAGTAGCTTGTTAGCTACGGGGATGGTAGTC
The DNA here is from genome assembly GCF_021184085.1 of Oncorhynchus gorbuscha. Lineage (NCBI taxonomy): Eukaryota > Metazoa > Chordata > Actinopteri > Salmoniformes > Salmonidae > Oncorhynchus > Oncorhynchus gorbuscha. The sequence continues at coordinate 42,719,327 of NC_060173.1, read as the reverse complement.
TTCAGACGTCTGGACAGAAGGCGTTGTGCTGGGCTGCTGTCCATGTTTTCGGTGGGTGTGTTCCTCCACTGTAAGATCGCTTTCCATGGGTCATTGCTGTCGCGCAAGGCCCTGCTTAACAGGTTTTTTGCAATTTTGACAGCTGATTATGCCTTGCCATTTGCTTTTGGGTGTCTTGGAGAGGAGGTCACGTGGTCAAACTCCCATTCTGAGGCGAAACGCTTGAACTGTGCAGTGAATTGTGGGCCATTGTCCGTGATTACCTTGTCAGGCTGACCTTGCCTTGCACAATGTGCCTTGCAGCACTTTATGACCGTCTCTGCAGACAAGTCAGGAAGCAGTTCAATTTCCCAAAAGTCAGAGTAGTGATCAACGATTAGAAGATAGTCCTTTTGTCTGTGGCTGAATAAGTCCATGCTGACGATTTGACAGGCCCTTGTGGGCAGTTCGTGTGACATCATGGTTTCCTTTTGCTGTTCATGAGCATACTCGTTGCATGTGGTACAGTTGCTGACAAAGTCTTTAATTTCTGCTTGCATTTTTGGCCAGTATAATGTTTCACGAGCCTGGCGGTAGCATGCGTCACCTCCAACGTGACTGGAGTGTATGCGGGTAAGCACCTCTGGACGTAGTGATTTGGGAATAATGATCTTCTGACCTCTGAACAAGACGCCATTTTGCACGCTGATCTCATCTCGAAAGGTCCAGTATTCTCTCACTGTGAAAGGTGTCTCCTCTTTCAGGTATGGCCAACCTGCGAGAGCCATGGACTTCAGTGACTGTAGGTGTTCGTCCATGTCAGTGTGTTGCCTTATCTGGGCTAGGCGGCGATCTGTTACGTTTAAGTAGTCTGCCTGATTGATCTGTTGAACATCTTGTTGTTCCTGCTGTATCGAACAGATGGCCTGCCGCTGATAGACAGTGCCTCTGCCTGTACATTGTGTTGTTGCCCTGCTCAGTGTGTCGCTGATGTACATCTCTGGTCCTGGCTTGTAAATGACCTTCAGGCTGTAGTTTTGCAGAGTCAGGAGCATGCTTTGAAGCCTCTTGGGCGCGTTGAGGAGAGGTTTACTGAATATGGCAATGAGTGGTTTGTGGTCAGTTTCAGCGGTGACCATCTCTCGCCCATATAAGTAGAGCTGGAATCGCTGGCAGGAGAAGACAAGGCTGAGGCAGTCTTTCTCAATTTGTGCATAATTTTGTTTGGTGGGGGTGAGCGCTCTCGAGGCAAACGCAACGGGCTGGCCTTCCTGCATAAGGCAGCATCCAAGTCCTCTTTGGCTGGAGTTGCTCTGGATTGTGACAGGCTTCATGACATTGTAGTAGCGCAACACTGGCATGGATAAAGCCAGAGATTTCATCTCCTGCACTGCGGCCTCGTGCTTGGGTAGCCAGTGCCATGGTGTGTCTTTGTCCAGCAACTGGCGCAGAGGCTCACAGACTGCTGATAGGTGTGGCATGAACTTTGCAAGATAGTTTGCAAAGCCGATGAGACGCTGTACTCCTTTTGCATCCGACGGGTTTGGCATGTCGAGGATCGCTCTGACCTTGTCTGGGTCTGGCTTCAGGCCTTTTGCCGAGAGAATGTGGCCATGGAAGTGGACGTCTTTCACCTTGAACTGCAGCTTCTTCAGGCCAAGGCGAAGCTTAACTGATCGGCAGCGCTCCATCAGTGCCAGGAGCTTCACATCGTGGTCGCGTTCTGCTTCTTCGTCTGTGTCACCACAGCCTACGATCAGGACATCATCAGCGATGGGTTCAATGCCCTTGAGCCCAGCCAGTAACTCGTGCTGCTTGTGTTGGTATATCTCAGGCGCCACTGAGACACCAAACGGGAGCTTGAGCCAGTGTTTCCGACCCCAGGGGGTCCAGAAGGTAGTCATGAAGCTTGCTTTCTTCATCCAGCTTGCATTGAAGGAATGCATCTCGGGCATCCACCAAGGTGAAAATCCTGGCCTTGGGAAGCTTTTAGAGGACATCCTCTAGTGTCGGCATGATGTAGTGGAATCGTTTCAGTGCTTGGTTCAGATGCTTTGGGTCGATGCAAACCCTCAGCTTCTCTGTTTTTTTCACTATGACCATATTGCTGATCCAGTCAGTTGGTTCAGTCACAGATGTCATGTGGCCATCGGCCTCATACTTGTCCAGCTGGGCCTTCACAGCCACTTTCATTGAAATGGGCACATTGCGAGGAGCACACTGGACTGGAGTGATGCTCTCATCCACTTCAAAGTGTACCTCCCCAGGCACAGGTTCAACAGGCATGTTGAATACATCGTCATATCTGCTGAGTAGTTGTTCTTTGGACAGGGGTCCATGCTGGACATGATCCACAATGTGCAGGTCATTTGGTACAGTGAACTGCATCAGTCCCAGGCGTTCGCATGTAGAGCCTGAGAGGAGAGGATGTTGACTGGTTTTTACAATCTCAAACTCCAGCTTGTGTTTGCGTCCCCGAATAACACATTCGGTCTCAAAAGTGCCCATAGAGCTCATTAGCTCTCCTGAGTACAGCTTTAGTCGAGTATCGCTGGGCAATAGATGTGTGTCAGGTGCCAGGTTGATTTTGCATGTAGCACCGTTGCATGTAGCACCGGAATCCAGTTGACATTGTTGTTGCTTGTTGTGTAATCGTAGTGTCACAAACCATTTCTTTCCTCTTGAGTGTACAACCCCAATGGATTCATGCATGTAAATGTCACTTTCACTGTTCAGCTCTGAACATTGAGTGATATCATCAACACAGTGAATCTTGCCCTCACTCACCCTTCTTTTGCTTTTGAGACACACTTTTGCAAAATGATTATTAGTTCCACAAGCTCTGCATGGTTTTCTGAAGGCAGGGCAGTGCTCTTTGCCATGTGTGTGTGTATTCCCACAGTATTTACATGCTACGGGGCTCTCTGTGTTCACCGTTCGTGGTGAATTGCTCTGCCTCGATTGGTTTAGTCTGAATGTCTGCCTAGCAACAGCGTGAACAGTATCAACATCGGAGCGTGGGGTTTCGATTTCCATTGCTCTCATTCTCATGTCAGTGACTTCAGCAGTGCGGCACATTTCAATGGCAGTTACTAATGTTAAGCCTCTCTCTCTCTCAGTACATTACATTTACATTTAAGTCATTTAGCAGACGCTCTTATCCAGAGCGACTTACAAATTGGTGCATTCACCTTATGACATCCAGTGGAACAGTCACTTTACAATAGTGCATCTAAATCTTAAGGGGGGGGGGAATACTTATCCTATCCTAGGTATTCCTTAAAGAGGTGGGGTTTCAGGTGTCTCCGGAAGGTGGTGATTGACTCCGCTGTCCTGGCGTCGTGAGGGAGTTTGTTCCACCATTGGGGGGCCAGAGCAGCGAACAGTTTTGACTGGGCTGAGCGAGAGCTGTACTCCCTCAGTGGTAGGGAGGCGAGCAGGCCAGAGGTGGATGAACGCAGTGCCCTTGTTTGGGTGTAGGGCCTGATCAGAGCCTGGAGGTACTGAGGTGCCGTTCCCCTCACAGACATTTACATTACATTTAAGTCATTTAGCAGACGCTCTTATCCAGAGCGCCTTACAGCTCCGTAGGCAAGCACCATGGTCTTGTAGCGGATGCGAGCTTCAACTGGAAGCCAGTGGAGAGAACGGAGGAGCGGGGTGACGTGAGAGAACTTGGGAAGGTTGAACACCAGACGGGCTGCGGCGTTCTGGATGAGTTGAAGGGGTTTAATGGCACAGGCAGGGAGCCCAGCCAACAGCGAGTTGCAGTAATCCAGACGGGAGATGACAAGTGCCTGGATTAGGACCTGCGCCGCTTCCTGTGTGAGGCAGGGTCATACTCTGCGGATGTTGTAGAGCATGAACCTACAGGAACGGGCCACCGCCTTGATGTTGGTTGAGAACGACAGGGTGTTGTCCAGGATCACACCAAGGTTCTTAGCGCTCTGGGAGGAGGACACAATGGAGTTGTCAACCGTGATGGCGAGATCATGGAACGGGCAGTCCTTCCCCGGGAGGAAGAGCAGCTCCGTCTTGCCGAGGTTCAGCTTGAGGTGGTGATCCGTCATCCACACTGATATGTCTGCCAGACATGCAGAGATGCGATTCGCCACCTGGTCATCAGAAGGGGGAAAGGAGAAGATTAGTTGTGTGTCGTCTGCATAGCAATGATAGGAGAGACCATGTGAGGTTATGACAGAGCCAAGTGACTTGGTGTATAGCGAGAATAGGAGAGGGCCTAGAACAGAGCCCTGGGGGACACAAGTGGTGAGAGCGCGTGGTGAGGAGACAGATTCTCGCCACGCCACCTGGTAGGAGCGACCTGTCAGGTAGGACGCAATCCAAGCGTGGGCCGCGCCGGAGATGCCCAACTCGGAGAGGGTGGAGAGGAAGATCTGATGGTTCACAGTATCGAAGGCAGCCGATAGATCTAGAAGGATGAGAGCAGAGGAGAGAGAGTTAGCTTTAGCAGTGCGGAGCGCCTCCGTGATACAGAGGAGAGCAGTCTCAGTTGAATGACTAGTCTTGAAACCTGACTGATTTGGATCAAGAAGGTCATTCAGAGAGAGATAGCGGGAGAGCTGGCCAAGGACGGCACGTTCAAGAGTTTTGGAGAGAAAAGAAAGAAGGGATACTGGTCTGTAATTGTTGACATCGGAGGGATCGAGTGTAGGTTTTTTCAGAAGGGGTGCAACTCTCGCTCTCTTGAAGACGGAAGGGACATAGCCAGCGGTCAGTGATGAGTTGATGAGCGAGGTGAGGTAAGGGAGAAGGTCTCCGAAAATGGTCTGGAGAAGAGGGGAGGAGATAGGGTCAAGCGGGCAGGTTGTTGGGCGGCCGGCCGTCACAAGACGCGAGATTTCATCTGGAGAGAGAGGGGAGAAAGAGGTCAGAGCACAGGGTAGGGCAGTGTGAGCAGAACCAGCGGTGTCGTTTGACTTAGCAAACGAGGATCGGATGTCGTCGACCTTCTTTTCAAAATGGTTGACGAAGTCGTCGGCAGAGAGGGAGGAGGGGGGGAGGGGCAGGAGGATTCAGGAGGGAGAAGAAGGTGGCAAAGAGCTTCCTAGGGTTAGAGGCAGATGCTTGGAATTTAGCGTGGTAGAAAGTGGCTTTAGCAGCAGAGACAGAGGAGGAAAATGTAGAGAGGAGGGAGTGAAAGGATGCCAGGTCCGCAGGGAGGCGAGTTTTCCTCCATTTCCGCTCGGCTGCCCGGAGGCCTGTTCTGTGAGCTCGCAATGAGTCATCGTGCCACGGAGCGGGAGGGGAGGACCGAGCCGGCCTGGAGGATAGGGCACATAGAGAGTCAAAGGATGCAGAGAGGGAGGAGAGGAGGGTTGAGGAGGCAGAATCAGGAGATAGGTTGGAGAAGGTTTGAGCGGAGGGAAGAGATGATAGGATGGAAGAGGTGAGAGTAGCGGGGGAGAGAGAGCGAAGGTTGGGACGGCGCGATACCCATCCGAGTAGGGGCAGTGTGGGAGGTGTTGGATGAGAGCGAGAGGGAAAAGGATACAAGGTAGTGGTCGGAGACTTGGAGGGGAGTTGCAATGAGGTTAGTGGAAGAACAGCATCTAGTAAAGATGAGGTCGAGCGTATTGCCTGCCTTGTGAGTAGGGGGGGAAGGTGAGAGTGTGAGGTCAAAAGAGGAGAGGAGTGGAAAGAAGGAGGCAGAGAGGAATGAGTCAAAGGTAGACGTGGGGAGGTTAAAGTCGCCCAGAACTGTGAGAGGTGAGCCGTCCTCAGGAAAGGAGCTTATCAAGGCATCAAGCTCATTGATGAACTCTCCGAGAGAACCTGGAGGGCGATAAATGATAAGGATGTTAAGCTTGAAAGGGCTGGTAACTGTGACAGCATGGAATTCAAAGGAGGCGATAGACAGATGGGTAAGGGGAGAAAGAGAGAATGACCACTTGGGAGAGATGAGGATCCCGGTGCCACCACCCCGCTGACCAGAAGCTCTCGGGGTGCGCGAGAACACGTGGGCGGACGAAGAGAGAGCAGTAGGAGTAGCAGTGTTGTCTGTGGTGATCCATGTTTCCGTTAGTGCCAAGAAGTCGAGGGACTGGAGGGAGGCATAGGCTGAGATGAACTCTGCCTTGTTGACCGCAGATCGGCAGTTCCAGAGGCTACCGGAGACCTGGAACTCCACGTGGGTCGTGCGCGCTGGGACCACCAGATTAGGGTGGCCGCGGCCACGCGGTGTGGAGCGTTTGTATGGTCTGTGCAGAGAGGAGAGAACAGGGATAAACAGACACATAGTTGACAGGCTACAGAAGAGGCTACGCTAATGCAAAGGAGATTGGAATGACAAGTGGACTACACGTCTCGAATGTTCAGAAAGTTAAGCTACGTAGCAAGAATCTTATTGACTAAAATTATTAAAATGATACAGTACTGCTGAAGTAGGCTAGCTGGCAGTGGGTGCGTTGTTGACACTACACTAATCAAGTCGTTCCGTATCCTCATTTGCAATTCCCAGTACTATTCTGTCACGAATCAATTCATCTTTCAATCCCCATGTATTCACAAGGATTTCTCTCTCAAACGGGTTACAAAGTTGTGTACTGACTGACCCTCTTCCTGTTTGCAGCTACCGAAAAGGAATCGTTCGTAAATGACGTTTCTGGCGGGTTTGAAGTAATTCTCCAATGCATCCAATATAGCCTTTGCATCACACTGTTGTCGTGCTGTGAGGGTGAGATTGTGCCGGTAGATATGCCTGCATTCACTGCCCATTAAAATTCTCAGAGTTGCAGCTTGTACCTCGTTGGGTTTCTCATGTAGACCGGTCGCCAGCGCATAGTCCTCGAATTCATCCCTGAAGTTGTCCCAATTAGTATTCTAGTTCCCTGTGAGAACAATGGGATTTGGTGGAGGATTGTTCGCTGCCATAGCAATGGAATATGAGATTTCTTTGCCTTCAGTCATCGAAGTAGGTAGTGATGCTAGCTAGCCAGCTAACAACGAGGTGATCAGTGTTGTGAGTAGGAAACGGCGTGTGTTCGCATATGGAACGTACCTGCGCCTATACTGCACTTAGCTACAAATATAACAAACGTGTGTTTTCCGAGCCACTTCTGATACCAAGTTTCAGTATGATATGTTGGATAAAGGAATAAGACAGACACCAATGTCAGGTTCAATAGCCTTGTTTGTGCATTGTACAAATCCCTACACATGGAGTCTGGGGAACAGTCCGGCTCGTCGAATACCTATCAACTAGACTCCGTAACAGTATGTGTCGAGGCACAGATTTGGGGAAGGGTACCAAAACATTTCTGCAGCATTGAAGGTTCTCAAGAACACAGTGGCCTCCATCATTCTGAAATGGAAGAAGTTTGGAACCCCCAAGACACATCATAGAGCTCGCCGCCCAGCCAAACTGAGCAATCAGGGGAGAAGGGCCTTGGTCAGGGAGGTGACCAAGAACACGATGGTCACTCTGACAGACCTCCAGAGTTCCTCTTTTTAAGATGGGAGAAACTTCCAGAAGGACAACCATCTCTGCAGCATTCCACCAATCAGGCCTTTATTGTAGAGAGGCCAGACAGAATCCACTGCTTAGTAAAAGGCACATGACAACCTGCGTGGCTTCGAGAAAAGTCTCTGAATGTCCTTGAGTGGCCCAGTCATAGCCCGGACTTGAACATCTCTAGAGAGACCTGAAAATAGCTGTGCAGCGACGCTCCCCATCCAACCTGACAGAGCTTGAGGTTCTGCAGAGAAAAATGGGAGAAACTTCCTAAATACAGGTGTGCCAAGCTTGTAGCGTCATGCCCAAGAAGCCTCGAGGCTGTAATCGCTGCCAAAGGTGCTTCAACAAAGTACTGAATAAAGGGTCTGAATACTTATCTAAATGTGATATTTCAGTTTGTTATATACATTTGCAAAAATTCTTTTTTTTTTTGGTTCGTCATTATTTAATCCATTTTAGAATAAGGCTGTAACGTAACAAAATGTGGAAAAGGTCAAGTGGTCTGAATACTTTATGAAAGGACTGTACCCTTGGGGAACGGATATCTTGAGAACAAGGTTCAGGGAAGATAAGACCATTGAGCCTAGCTAACGTTAGCTAGTGAGTAGCAACCATAGTACACTTTTTGCCAGCTTTAGGTAGCTAGTTAGCTAGTCAAGGTTAGAAAACTAGCTAGCTAGCTAAAGTGCTAGCTAATTTTAAAAACGCTAGCTAACTGCCTATGCTAAATTGTCCTGCAGAATTAATGTATCCAAAAATGTACTTACTTTCTCTTTCCTGTGTTGACGATTTTGGCCTACAACACTTTGTTTCGTTCACTGAAATCTTTAATGTCTGGATTTTGCACACTGAGCGTGTACTCCAGGGGTTGACAAACTTTTCCACTCAGAAAGAGAGTCGGACCGAAATGCAGCGTGTTGGTTACTCATGACTTTAATGAAAGAAAACGCGGTACATGAAATAACTGATACTAAATACAAAAACAACAGAATGGAACGTGAAACTAATTACAGCCTATCTGGTGAATACTACACAAAGACAGGAACAATCACCCACGAAATACAAAGCGAAACTCAGGCTGCCTAAATACGGTTCCCAATCAGAGACAACGAGAATCACCTGACTGATTGAGAATCGCCTCAGGCAGCCAAGCCTATACAACACCCCTAATCAGCCGCGATCCCAAATAATACAAACCCCAATACGAAAACAACATATAAACCCATGTCACACCATGGCCTACCCAAACATATAACAAAAACACAAAATACAATGACCAAGGCGTGACACCAACGCTTTAACCACTAGGCTACCCTGCCGCCCCAAATGCATTGACCAATTTCGAAAATGCACCTTGTGCATTCTACTATTACAACTTTAAAGAGTAAGTTGAAAGCTGTACTGAGTGCCTTAAATATATACAGTACCAGTCAAAAGTTTGGACACACCTACTCATTCTCAAGGTTTTTCTTTATTTTTTATTTTTTAGAATAATAGTGAAGACATCAAAACTGTGGAATAACACATTTAGAATCATGTAGTAACCAAAAAAGTGTTAAACAAATCCAAATATATTTTATATTTGAAATGTTTCAAAGTAGCCACCCTTTCCATTGATGACAGCTTTGCACACTCTTAGGCATTCTCTCAACCAGCTCCATGAAGTAGTCACCTGGAATGCATTTACATTAACAGGTATGCCTTGTTAAAAGTTAATTTGTGGAATTTCTTATCTTCTTAATGTGTTTGAGCCAATCAGTTGTGTTGTTACAAGTTAGGGGTGGTATACAGAAGATAGCTGTGCTAAGAAGCAGTGTGGCTTGGTTGGGTTGTGTATCGAAGGACTTTCAACCTTTGTCTCTCCCGAGCTCGTACGGGAGTTGTAGCGATGAGACAATATAGTAGCTACTAAAAAACAATTGTATATTATGGCAAGAACTTATCCTCTGCAGCAGAGGTAACTCTATGCCTTCCTTTTCCTCTAGCGATCCTCATGAGAGCCAGTTTCATCATTGCACTTGATGGTTTTTGCGACTTGAAATGTTCCATATTGACTGAGCTTTATGTCTTGGACTGTTGTTTCTCTTTGCTTATTTGAGCTGTTCTTGAACGGATCTACGCATGTGTGGTTCCCACCGTGAAGCATGGAGGTGACTGCTGGTGACACTGTCTGTGATTTATTTAGAAATCAAGGCACACTTAACCAGCATGGCTACCACAGCATTCTGCGGCAATACACCATCCCATCTGGTTTACGCTGCATCAGATGAACTGGCCTTCAAAATCACCCGACCTCAACCCAATTGAGATGGTTTGGGATGAGTTGGAATGCAGAATGAAGGAAAAGCAGCCAACAAGTGCACAGCATATGTGGGAACTCCTTCAAGACTTTTGGAAAAGCATTCCAGGTGCAGCTGGTTGAGAGAATGCCAAGTGTGCAAAGCTGTCATCAAGACAAAGGGTGGCTACTTTGAAGAATCTCAAATCTGAAATATATTTCGATTTTTTAAATATTGTTTTTGCTTACTACATGATTCCATGTGTGTTATTTAATAGTTTTGATATCTTCACTATTATTCTCCAATGTAGAAATGTAGAAATGGACCCCGCACCCGCCCTGCCGACTCCTTTTTCTTTTATGTGAACTGTTTGTAAACCTGTTTTTGTCTTTGGTGTCACGCTCTGACCTTAGTAATCTATGTTTCATGTATTATTTTGGTCAGGTCAGGGTGTGACGAGGGTGGGTATGTGTGTTTTTGTCCTGTCTAGGGTTTTTGTATATCTATGGGTTTTATGCATGTCTAGGTAATGTAGGTCTATGGTGGCCTGAATTGGTTCCCAATCAGAGGCAGCTGTTTATCATGGTCTCTGATTGGGGATCCTATTTAGGTTGCCATTTTCGTTTTGTGGGTTATTGTCTACGTGTAGTTGCATGTCAGCACTCGGTCGATATAGCGTCACGGTTGTTTAGTTGTCTTGCTTTATTTAAAGAAGAATGTATTCATATCACGCTGCGCCTTGTTCTCCTCTATACGATGAACGTGATAATTGGGCTAGGGCATCAGACTCCAGCTCTTTATTGCAAAATTGTGTCAATGAATTGGTCAGTGTTCAATTGGTTTACACTTATCACATGGTTTGTGCAGGCTGAATAACTTTAACATTTGTAACAAACAGAATCAAGTATTTGTTGTTACAGCCCCGTAATTAGACTCAAATTACCTCATGTTGTTAATGTTACTATTATTACAATTAATTAGCCTTAAATGAAGTGTAAAACCATTATTTTTATTGGTCAATGTCTTGTGTCTGTTTGATGGGACAAATCACATTGATAGTTGTGAAACAAGGGAAAACACAAATCTCTACGTTGACTTTGTCTTGTCATCCTTTTCTTCATCTACCCTTGTTGTATCCTCTTTTTAAACTACTTTATTGTAAATTGTGATGATTGTCTCTACATTGTTCTAAACTTGCCTCCTTGCTCATCTGGCTTCTAAGTTCTAACATTTTTCCACTTTTGACCAGTACCTGGGAACCTAGGAAACCAGCTTGAGGCCAAGATTGACAAGCCAAGCCTTGTGCATTGGATGTGCTACAAAAAGACAGATGACTTTTTCACACTTTGGATTGACCTGAATATGTTCATGCCAATTGGGCTTGACTGTTGGATCGATAATATAAGGTGAGGTGGAGAATGAATCTGATCTATGTCAAAATAATTCTGTTTATATCTTGTAAATTCAATCATTTCAATTAGAAAATTTGCTAATTGGTCTTTGCTGTATTAATACATAATGCACTGTAATAGAAGAATCAAATGTATTTATATAGCCCTTCGTACATCAGCTGAAATTCTCAAAGTGCTGTACAGAAACCCAGCCTAAAACCCCAAACAGCAAGCAATGCAGGTGTAGAAGCACGGTGGCTAGGAAAAACTCCCTAGAAAGGCCAAAACCTAGGAAGAAACCTAGAGAGGAACCAGGCTATGGGGGTGGCCAGTCCTCTTCTGGCTGTTCCGGGTGGAGATTATAACAGAACATGGCCAAGATGTTCAAATGTTAATAAATGACCAGCATGGTCGAATAATAATAAGGCAGAACAGTTGAAACTGGAGCAGCAGCACGGCCAGGTGGACTGGGGACAGCAAGGAGTCATCATGTCAGGTAGCCCTGGGGCATGGTCCTAGGGCTCAGGTCCTCCGAGAGAGAGAAAGAAAGAGAGAAGGAGAGAATTAGAGAACACACACTTAGATTCACACAGGACACCGAATAGGACAGGAGAAGTACTCCAGATATAACAAACTGACCCTAGCCCCCCGACACATAAACTACTGCAGCATAAATACTGGAGGCTGAGACAGGAGGGGTCAGGAGACACTGTGGCCCCATCCGAGGACACCCCCGGACAGGGCCAAACAGGAAGGAGAAGAGAGAAGCATACAACCGCAACTCTATCTTCACAAGTTTGATTTTGAGTGCGAGGCATTTTAGTGGTTGGGATCATTTCCTTATGCAATAACATCCTGTACATACGGAATATTTCCTGCTACAGAATTGTATACAATAGGACAACTCGCAAGACCTCCAATTCTGCAGGGGTGACGGTGAGAGTGCCTGGTTTTGGACAGACCTATTCTGTTGAGTTCTTGGACACAAACAAGTTGTCAGGTGAGAACAACCATAATGAGGACATCTGTTCCTATAATTGTTTTCTTTTTGATTATGATTTCATTAAATGAAACCTGTCCTTTTCCAGGATATTTTCACACTATGGTTACACATTTGGTCAACATGGGATATGTCCGTAATGAGACTGTCCGAGCAGCACCATACGACTGGAGGGTAGCTCCAAGTAAGTGACATCATGGACACACACACCATCCAACTGACAATAACATTCCTGTAAAACAAAAGTACAACTCATTCATTGTTTATGCATACATGCTTTCTCATTATATGGCCTATTTGTCTCTCCTTATCAGACGAGCAGGAGGAATACTTTGCACGACTGAAGAAGCTGATTGAGGATATGTACGAGCAGTATCAACAACCACTTTACCTCTTGGGACACAGCATGGGAAGCAATTATGTACTCTACTTCTTATATCAGCAGACCCAGACTTGGAAAGACCAATACATCAAAGGCTTTATTTCACTTGGAGCACCCTGGGGTGGGGCAGTCAAGCCTATTCGAGTGCTAGCATCAGGTACTATATGTCAAAGTCTGGTGGACAGATTGAAACAACCTTACCTATAGTAGAAACATAACCTAAAAAAAAACGGATAACCGTGTGGAACTAGTTTTTACTGTCCTGTAAATCACATTGATAGTAATCGGAACATATTGCAAAATCATTTTACTAGTGATGATGCCCACATCTTCATTTTCCTGAAAGGGTTGTAGGACTGGTTTGTCTGGATTACTTTGGCGAGTCACACATTGATGAAAGATTGCCAAGAGAAAATCATTTATGATAACAATTGTTTCTGCAGGTGAAAATGATGGCATCCCAATGGTATCCAACATCAAGATCCGGGAGGAGCAACGCATGACCACAACAAACCCCTGGATGCTTCCATTTGAAGAGGCATGGCCTGCAGACCATGCCTTCATCTCCACACCCTCATTCAACTATACCCACCAGGACTACCAGCGCTTCTTCAAAGACATAGACTTTGAGGATGGCTGGTTCATGTGGGAAGACACCAGAAACCTGACAGCTGGTCTGCCCCCCCCTGGTGTTGAAGTATACTGCTTCTATGGTGTGGGGCTGCCCACACCGGTTACCTATATTTATGACGACCAGTTCCCAAATGTAGACCCTATAGACTATGTGTATGCTGATGGGGATGATACAGTGGACAGTCTTAGCATGAGTTTATGTAAGCGTTGGATAGGAAAGCAAGCACAGCCTGTCTATGTCAAGGAGTTCAGGGCCATGCCCCACTTGGAAATAGTATTCAATAGCAAGGTGCTCAACGTGGTCCAGAGTATCCTGGAAGGAAGATATGGAGAAGAGGATTCTACATTCCATGAGACTGATGAACGTCCCATTGACTCTGCAGTCATGCAAGATCAAGTCCAGCCGGACAAGGCTCCCAAATCTACACTGTAAGCTTTTGGGGAGAAAATAATTCACTCTCCCAATGTACATACGATTACTGATGTAGTAGCTACTGAGTTGGACTTACACACTGAGTGTACAAAACATTAAGAACGCCTGCTCTTTTCATGACGCAGACTGAACAGGGGAATCCAGGTGAAAGCTATGATCCCTTATTGATGTCACTTGTTAAATCCACTTCAATCAGTGTAGATGAGGGTTAATTAAAGGATTTATAAGCCTTGCGACATGGATTGTGTATGTGTGCAACTCAACATTAGGTGTTCCTAATGTTTGGTATACTCAGTGTATATGTACACACATCCTAACTAGTATTACTAATGAGATGTGATATAGTATGCATATGCCTCTTGTTTCATTATGCTTATCTTTTCCTCTTAGCATGATAGGAAATCAAAAAATAAATATGTATTTGGTCAGTGTACGTTTCCTTATTTTGATTTGAGTCAAAACAGTGGAAAAACAAACGGCTAAAACATTTTTGAATTAAAAAAAAAAAATCTAAAATCGACTTGTTTTCCCATCTATTGTGTCAAAATTGGACATGGAATAATGGCAAACAAATAACAAATTGTATTATGTTTAAAAAAAAAAATTATACACAGAAGTATACACCCCCTCAGAGTATTCACAGGGTTGGGGAGGGGGTGGGGTTTAACAGCCTATGTTGGCAGCTAAAAGAAAGGATTAGACTGAAAAAGATAAAATAATAATGTTAGCTAACATGCAGAACTTATTATGAAGTTTGCATGCCAATAGCACAAACTTAATAACAACTGAACAAAGTTGGCTTGGTCTAGCTGGCTAGCTAGCACTAGCCCTACCTGGTTACTGGATATAGTCATGCTAGATAGTAGTAGCTAGTGGAAGCTGCCCAGTTAGAGCTAACTGCTGCAGAAATGTCAGACTCCAATACTTAGCTAGCTCTTCTGTTGGCTAATAGTCAAACACTAAGTAATGATGAACAGCAGTTACTGTAAATGGACACCTTATCTGACACGTTGCATAGCTATTGCTAAATGGGCAAATAGTTAAAGTTCTAAAGGGAAAAAAACATAAATATGGGTTGTATTTACAATGGTGTTTGATCTTCACGGATTGCCCTTTTCTTGTGGCTACAGGTCACAAATCTTGCTGCTGGGATGGCACACTGTTGTACTTCACCCAGTAGATATGGGAGTTTATCAAAATTGGATGTGTGTAATCTGAGGGAAATATGTGTCTCTAATATGGTCATGCATTTGGCAGGTTAGGAAGTGCAGCTCAGTTTCCACCTAATTTTGTGGGCAGTGTGCACATAGCCTGTCTGCTCTTGAGAGCCAGGTCAGACTACGGCGGCCTTTCTCAATAGCAAGGCTATGCTCACTGAGTCTGTACATAGTCAAAGCTTTCCTTAAGTTTAGGTCTGTCACAGCGGTCAGGTATTCTGCCACTGTGTCCTCTCTGTTAAGGCCAAATAGCATTATAGTTTGCTCTGTTTTTTTGTTAATTCTCAAGTTGTTTTGCTGTAGACACCAATCCCATGTTGCCAGATAAACTACTTTATCCCCTAATACTAAACTTTGCTCACTCTTATTAAACTGCCTTTTGATTATATCGGTTTATTTCAATGTTTAAATTTGCTTCAAGTGTGTTTTTTTACTAAAAGTTGACAGATGGCACTTGTATGGAGGAGTGTGGGTGGCGAGAGAGAGTGGATACATGTTCGTTTTTAAGAAACTCCCTCTCCCCTTACATCCCCTCCTCTTGATGAGTAATAAAAGTACATGTAATTGCTGCATTTTACCTGTGAACCAAAATCTAATAAAATTGAAGACATAATGAGATTTGATATTGCGTTGTCTTTACACATCTATTCCCTACTTGCCAAATGCAGTCCCCATCCACTTCAGATAGCATTGTCTGTTTTAGCTCTGTTTAATTTTAAGGTCAAGCACTTTGGATGAAATGTCAAAAATGTGACAAGCTGTATTATCATGCTTATGTATGTGTTGGTACTGTATGTATAATAAGGTCTCCAATATTCTTAAATCTGACAAATATTCCCATTAGTTCTCTCTGCTATAAAATAAAGATGCCACAAATATATGTTAAATACTCAAGCACTGGCTCATTGAAAGAAACATACATTTTATTTGTATTCAGTCTCAATTTACTGTTGAGAGGTCGAACAGTAGAATAGACAAGGTGCAATTTCACAAGCTGGTTGCGCATCAGCACTTTCTCTCGTTATGTCAGTCACTGACACACTTAATTAGCCCATGACAGCTAACATTTTTACATTGGTCAATTAGTCTAGCGGCCCTCTACGAAAACAGCTTTTTAATGTTAAATGTTGGTCAGGATCACCCTAGACCCTAGACCCTATGCACTATGCAGATGAGGAGATCTGAGGTGTGTGTGTGTGTGAGAGAGAGAGGGAGAGAAAGATGGCCAACCTATTTTGCTACCTGACAACTTTACGGGTTTCACTTTTTAATTACCGTTCATATATTTATTTTTTCCTAGACTTTTCTTTCCTCGACTTTTTCACTCCGGACGCTTTATCTGGACACGATTTGTCAGGACCTCCAACAGCCGAAGCTAAGTAGTAACATTAACATGATGCCTTCTAATTGCAGCCGCTGTGCTCGCCTTACGGCGAGGATAGCTGTACTGCAAGCCCAGCTTCAGACGCAATCGTTAGGCAAGGGTAATTTCAGTGTAGGAAAGGATGAAACAGCGTCTGTGCCACCAGTAAGTACAGATAGTAGTATAAATCCCCTGGCACAGTCCCCGCAGCCGGACAACTTTCTCACGGTTTCTGGAAGGAAATGCTGTAGGAACGCTCAACCGGTGTCGCTCATTCAGCAGACAGAAACTTTTAACCGGTTTTCCCCATTAAGCAGCGGGTCGGTGTCAGAGGCCGAGTCTTCTCTGGTCTCTACTCCTCCCGTTACGGGGTCTGAGACGCCGAAGCTTCCCACCATTAGCTCTGACAAATTGAAAACTCTAGTCATTGGCGACTCCATTACCCGCAGTATTAAACTTAAAGCGAATCATCCAGCGATCATACACTGTTTACCCGGGGGCAGGGCTACCGACGTTAAGGCTAATCTGAAGATGGTGCTGGCTAAAGCTAAAACTGGCGAGTGTAGAGAGTATAGAGATATTGTTATCCACGTCGGCACCAACGATGTTAGGATGAAACAGTCAGAGATCACCAAGCGCAACATAGCTTCTGCGTGCATATCAGCTAGAAAGATGTGTCGGCATCGAGTAATTGTCTCTGGCCCCCTCCCAGTTAGGGGGAGTGATGAGCTCTACAGCAGAGTCTCACAACTCAATCGCTGGTTGAAAACTGTTTTCTGCCCCTCCCAAAAGATAGAATTTGTAGATAATTGGCCCTCTTTCTGGGACTCACCCACAAACAGGACCAAGCCTGACCTGCTGAGGAGTGACGGACTCCATCCTAGCTGGAGGGGTGCTCTCATCTTATCTGCCAACATAGACAGGGCTCTAACTCCTCTAGCTCCACAATGAAATAGGGTGCAGGCCAGGCAGCAGGCTATTAGCCAGCCTGCCAGCATAGTGGAGTCTGCCACTAGCATAGTTAGTGTAGTCAGCTCAGCTATCACCATTGAGACCGTGTCTGTGCCTCGACCTAGGTTGGGCAAAACTAAACATGGCGGTGTTCGCCTTAGCAATCTCACTAGGATAATGACCACCTCCATTCCTGTCATTACTGAAAGAGATCATGATATCTCACATCTCAAAATAGGGCTACTTAATGTTAGATCCCTTACTTCAAAGGCAATTATAGTCAATGAACTAATCACTGATCATAATCTTGATGTGATTGGCCTGACTGAAACATGGCTTAAGCCTGATGAATTTACTGTGTTAAATGAGGCCTCACCTCCTGGCTACACTAGTGACCATATCCCCGTGCATCCCGCAAAGGCGGAGGTGTTGCTAACATTTACGATAGCAAATTTCAATTTACAAAAAAAAAATGACGTTTTCGTCTTTTGAGCTTCTAGTCATGAAATCTATGCAGCCTACTCAATCACTTTTTATAGCTACTGTTTACAGGCCTCTTGGGCCATATACAGCGTTTCTCACTGAGTTCCCTGAATTCCTATCAGACCTTGTAGTCATTGCAGATAATATTCTAATCTTTGGTGACTTTAATATTCACATGGAAAAGTCCACCAAAAGGCTTTTGGAGCCATCATCGACTCAGTGGGTTTTGTCCAACATGTCTCTGGACCCACTCACTCTCACAGTCATACGCTGGACCTAGTTTTGTCCCATGGAATAAATATTGTGGATCTTAATGTTTTTCCTCATAATCCTGGACTATCGGACCACCATTTTATTATGTTTACAATTGCAACAAATAATCTGCTCAGACCCCAACCAAGGAACATCAAAAGTCGTGCTATAAATTCACAGACAACACAAAGATTCCTTGATGCCCTTCCAGACTCCCTCTGCCTACCCAAGGACGCCAGAGGACAAAAATCCGTTAACCACCTAACTGAGGATCTCAATTTAACCTTGCGCAATACCCTAGATGCAGTTGCACCCCTAAAAACTAAAAAAATGTCTCAAAAGAAACTAGCTCCCTGGTACACAGAAAATACCCGAGCTCTGAAGCAAGCTTCCAGAAAATTGGAACGGAAATGGCGCCACACCAAACTGGAAGTCTTCCAACTAGCTTGGAAGGATGGTACCGTGCAGTACCGAAGAGCCCTTACTGCTGCTCGATCGTCCTATTTTTCTAACTTAATTGAGGAAAATAAGAACAATCCGAAATTCCTTTTTGATACTGTGGCAAAGCTAACTAAAAAGCAGCATTCCCCAAGAGAGGATGACTTGCACTTAAGCAGTGATATATTCATGAACTTCTTTGAGGAAAAGATTATGATTATTAGAAAGCAAATTACGGAAACTTCTTTAAACCTGCGTATTCCTCCAAACCTCAGTTGTCCTGAGTCTGCACAACTCTGCCAGGACCTAGGATCAAGAGAGACGCTCAAGTGTTTTAGTACTATATCTCTTGACACAATGATGAAAATAATCATGGCCTCTAAACCTTCAAGCTGTATACTGGACCCTATTCCAACTAAACTACTGAAAGAGCTGCTTCCTGTGCTTGGCCCTCCTATGTTGAACATAATAAACGGCTCTCTATCCACTGGATGTGTACCAAACTCACTAAAAGTGGCAGTAATAAAGCCTCTCTTGAAAAAGCCAAACCTTGACCCAGAAAATATAAAAAACTATCGGCCTATATCGAATCTTCCATTCCTCTCAAAGATTTTAGAGAAGGCTGTTGCGCAGCAACTCACTGCCTTCCTGAAGACAAACAATGTATATGAAATGCTTCAGTCTGGTTTTAGACCCCATCATAGCACTGAGACGGCACTTGTGAAGGTGGTAAATGACATTTTGATGGCATCGGACCGAGGCTCTGCAT